>NW_024344374.1:5704858-5930351 GCF_902729225.1 Pteropus medius
TTTCCTTACAGCAAGATGCCAAAAAATGAATATAGAACAATGATGTAGTTAGAAATCACCAATCAAGGTTAAAGGTTGTTGTAGTAATAGATTATCACAAGTAAAATGTTATAGTAGGTAAATGTATCATAGTTGTCATAGGTAAAATTTGGATGAGAAACAAGATATTTACATGGTGTCAAAGTGTCTCACCACAAACTACTTATTAATTTCAAAAAACAAGGTAATATTAACTTTAAGCAGGAAGACTTGCAGGATAACCACGTTAACATCACCAATAATGGCACAAACTGACTCGAAGTGCCTTCTGATATGATGCACTGAGGACACAATATCACTTCGGTGGTATTCCTATCAAAAATACATAACCTCAAATACAGTAAAGTTTCTGAATACAATATCAACATTCAAAAATCCATAGCGTTCCTATACTCTAATAGTGAAGTTCCAGAAAAAGAAGTGGAAAAAATAATTCCTTTTGCAATTGCCACAAAAATAATTAAATACCTGGGAATTTAATGAAACATATGAAGGACCTATGTAATGAAAACTATAAGACCCTAATAAAAGAAATTAAAGAAGATACAAAGAAATGGAAAGATTTTCTGTGTTCTTGAGTTGGAAGAATCATCATAGTTTAAATGACCATATTACCTAAAGCATTATACAGATTTAATGCAATCCCCATCAAAATCTCATTGGCATTTTTTAAAGAAATAGAACAAAAAATCATCAGATTTGTATAGAAACACAAAAGACACCAAATTGCCAAAGCCATCCTGAGAAAAAAGGACAAAGCTGGAGACATCACTCTGCCTGACTTCAAATTATACTACAAAGCAACAGTAATCAAAATGGCATGATATTGGCAGCAAAACAGACACATGGACCAGTGGAATAGAATCGAGAGTCCAGAAGTAAACCCATATTTATATGGGCAAATAATTTTCAACAAAAAAGCCAAAAACATAAGATGGAGAAAGGAAAGCTTCTTCAATAAATGGTACTAGGAAAACTGTAAAGCCATGCTAAAGAATGAAACTAGACTGTTGTCTATCACCACACACCAAAATTAACTCAAAATGGATTAAGGACCTGACTATAAGACCTAAAACAATAAAATGCATAGAAGAAAACATAGGAACTAAACTCAAGGACCTTTAGCCTAAAGAGGATTTTATGAATTTGACCTCAAAGGCAAGGGAAGTAAACGCTAAAACAAATGAATGGGACTACATCAAACTAAAAAGCTTCTGCTCAGCAAAAGAAATTGTCAACAAGGTAAAGAGACAACCATCCGAATGGGAAAATATATTTCTAAGCAATGCCTCCAATAAGGGCTTAATATTCAAAATATACAAAGAACTCATACCATTCAATAACAACAAAAAAATAAACGATCCAATCAAAAAACGGACAGAGGATCTGAATAGACACTTCTCCATAGAGGACATACAAATGGCCAACAAATATGTCGGAGCCAGCCGACGAAGTAATTGAGGGTACCTGAAAGGGGGAGCATGGACTGAGGAAAAGAAAGAAGACAGACAGAATTGCAGGAGGGAGCACAGATTCAAGCTGTGTCCTGTGTCCCCGAGTTTATTTAGAACACACTATTTATAACATTACAATAAGAAAGACAGTAGTCAAGAACCAAGGTTAGCCAGATTACTATATCTAGTAGAACAATGAGATTCTCACAACTCAGAACTCTCTGCTAAACTGTTACAAGGAATGTGCAGTGACTGCTATGTGAACATTTACCTCCCGGTTTTTCCCAGCGCTTTACAATCTCAACTTCTTACATTGTTGCCAAGTACACAAATATCCTTGTTATACGATTTCACATGTCCATAAGTGACTCCCCACACAAATATATGAAAAGATGCTCAACATCGCTAGCTATTAGAGAAATGCAAATCAAAACCACAATGAGATACCATCTCACACCTGTTAGAATAGCTGTTATCAATGGGACAAGTAATAACAAATGCTGGAGAGGATGTGGAGAAAAAGGAACCCTCATACACTGCTGGTGGGAATGCAAATCGGTACAGCCACTATGGAAACAGTATGGAGGTTCCTCAAAAAACTAAGATCTACCATATGATCTACCATATGATCCAGCAATCCCTCTACTGGGTTTTTACTCCAAAGACTTGAGAACCCATATCCAAAAGATATTTGCACAGCGATGTTCACAGCAGCATTATTCACAGTGGCCAGAACATGGAAGCAACTGAAGTGTCCTACAATAGATGACTGGCTAAAGACGCTGTGGTGCATATATATAGTGGAATATTATTCAGCCAAAAGAAGAGATGAAATACTGCCATTTGCGACATGGATGGACCTTGAGAAAATCATGCTAAGCGAAACAAGACAGACAGACAAAGTTGAAAATCACATATCACTTATATGTGGGACATAAGCCTAAAAGCAACATATGAACATGACAAACAGATTCATGGGCATGGACTATAGACTACTGGTTACCAGAGGGGAGAAAGGGGAGGGTGGAGGTAGACGGAGTAAAAAGTATCAAATATGTGGTGACAGAAGGAAATCTAACTATGGGAAGTGAACACATAGTATAAATATATATATGCCTTACTATTAAAATGTACAGCTGACACAAATTGGATTTCATTAACCAATGTCATCATAAAAATAAATAAATATTTTTTTTAAAAAATACTTAACCTGAATCTAATCATGAGGTAAAATTGGACAAAATTAAATTGAGGAATATTCTTGCACAATAACCAGCCTACACTTTTCCAAAAATGTCAAAATCAGGAGAAAAAAAAAAAAAGGCAAAAGAAATGACAACTAAATGCAATGTATGACCCAGCATTGAATAAGACCAAGAAAAAATCAGCTATAAAGGACAATATTAGGACAATAGACAAAAATTGAATATGGATTGTGGATTAGACTATAGAACCGTATCAGAGATAAATATCCTGCACCTCATGATTGTACTGTGGTTATGTAAGAGAATGTCCTGGTTCTTAAATATGGAACTTTTTAGTATTTACGAGGAAAAATGTCTCCAACTTACCCTGAAACAGTTCATTAAAAAAATATGTAGTTTTAAAGTTCATGGGGTACAGGGTGGAGGTTAGGGGTGGGTGGGTAGCAGCCTTGGTCCCCAGCTGGCAAGCTCTATGCCACGCCTGGACAACAGAGATGAGGCTTGGGGACCTGGCAAGGTCTCCTGGAGGTACCAGCCTGCAGTGTTGAGAGGGAAAGCCAGGAAGCCAAACAGAGAGGTCTCAGGACCCGGATCCCCGGTCTCCGTAGGTGGCCAGGCGGGCGGCATCACAATTTGCATCACCTTCCCCACCCAGTAAGCGGAGACAAAGCTGCAGCTGGACCAGCCGCGGTACCTGGGCATCCCGGAGGGCGTCCGGAGCCTGGCCGCCGCCATGGCGTCCGGCGGCCTCAGCATCCTGCTCTACCGCTCCACCCCCACGTGGCTCTCAGGTTCCTCTGCAGCAACATGCTGGACCGCACGTGCCGGCTGCCATGCTGCCTGGGAGCTGCCATGGCTCAAGGCCGCGGGGCTCGTGTGCCCCAAGGAGCCCATCAAGGTCAAATTCTTGCAGAACTAGACCTCCCCGAACCCAAAGTACAGCGTCTCCTTCCACCAGTGCGAGAACAAGGCTGCAGGGGACGTACCAGGGCCCCACGGCCACTGAGCTGAAGCACGGATGTGGCCAGGCCATTCACTTCTTTGTCACGCTCTCCCGGTACAACTGGTGAGGACAGGACAAGCCCAACACGAACTCGAAACCGCTCTTCACACGCGGGGTGTTCGGAGCTATCACGGGAACACAATACCCGACGCTATTGAGCCCCGGATGCAGGGCCTGGAGGTACGCAGACACTAAACACGTGGGTCTGGTTTTCAGACTGTGAAGAGGGCCTCGAGGACTTCTGCAAGGACAACGTACCCCACCTGGGCATAGTAGATGTTCCTCATCTACTATGTAGATGTTCCTCATCTACTATGTAGATGTCCCTCATCTACTATGGATGAGGTGGCGAAGCTGCTCAGCAAAGTGGAAGGCAGCCGCCTCCAGAGCAGCCCCCATAGCCCTCCTCTCCCCATGCCCGAGCAGGCGTGCTAAAAGGCCCCCTTCCCCTGTCCCTCGTACTCCACAGCCTAGGTCTGTACCCTGTGGTCATCGAGTCCAGTTGTGTCATAGTTTGTCCATGTGTTTAGCTGAGGCTGCGTGTCTCTCTGGCCTGTGAATTTGTGCGCACTGCCCATGCGCTTATAAGTAGAGTGCTTGTATTTCATGTGACCCTGTACCCGGGTTCCTATAGCCATGGTTGGGTCCCAGCCCGGTGCCTTCCACCCTGGGCAGCAAGGGGCATCCACCCATGCCTACCTCAGCTGCCTCAGGGCCTCGCTGCGTTCTGGGGGTCACATCCCCCCTGTCCGGGGATCGGGTGTCACCCGCCACTCTCAGAAACACCCTCCCAAGGCAGAATAAACCAGGTCCTGTCCAAAAAAAAAAAAAAAATTCACTCCAGTTGTGTGTGGAGAGAGGTATTTATTACCACATTCTTTTTGCAAGGCATACAGTTCCCATCTTTCCTGTCTTTATGACATTTCACTGACTCTAGGTCACCAGGGGTGAATGGAAGCTCCAGATAAAGGACCATCAAGAGAACTTGGTCATACGACCCGAATAAGCAGACTTTTCTCTCCCTAGGAAAAGAAGTAACAACTAGATGAATAATATAAGAATTAACAATAGCGAATTAAGTCACAGAATGATATTTTGGGGATAATGGGCTAGAGTGGCCAATGTATGATGTGCTGAAATAGACCTGCAATACCCTATGGACTTGTTTGTAAAACAAGAAACATCAGAGTTAACGACTTCACCATTTTAATATTAATCTTGAAACTTTATTTTCCTAAAGGTCATGCTCACAATAAATCACTCCCATCACTAGGCAACAAAACAACAAGAATTTTGCTAGAAGATTGACAATATTAAATAGAAATAATAGGCATTGATATTGGAGAAAAAGAAAAAGATTATGATAAAGATAACTAAATCATTCCATTTACTAATGAAGTTACAGGAGTTTGAAGTTCAATCCTGGCTTCTTCAGAAGGATTTGGAACACTGGGAGAGAGAATAGTGGAGAGGGTATTAGGGAGAGAGCCCAGAAACCATGAGGACTTAAAGGAACCCAGAGAAACTAACCAATGAGAAACGTCTAGTAGCAAGGAAGGCTAAGGATCTACAAAAATAGTGATATCTCGCATTGACTTTTAAGATGTTGGCTGCTCTTAACTATTCTCTACTCCCACTATTACTCCCTAAAATTCAACTAAAATCATATAAACCCAACAGTCTTGGAGAATGGAGCTTTCAACAATAGAACAGGAGTAACTACCAGAATGGAGAAGGCATTTAAGGAAATCTGTCCAATCATTAGCTGACCATTAAGCTAGTTGGGCAGAGACATCACTGGTCACCTACAATAAAGAACTGAGACTTTACAGAATTAGTTCAGAAAGTCACTAAAAAAGAAAATAACAACAGCAACAAACTGGAATTGGAAGAGAATATGATTTCTAGTTGCCACGTTATTCGTTTTCAACAAAAAATTATGAGACATACAAAGAAATGGGAAAGTATGACCCATAATTTAATAATGATAAAAGGGTCAATCCATCAGGAAGACATAACAATTATATATATACACCTAAAAAAGAGCACCAAAATACTTAAAAACCGAAACTGACAGAATCAGAGGAAGAAATAAGACAATTCAACAATAATAGTCGAAGTTTAATACTAAACTCTCAATAACAGGTAGAACAACTAGACAGCATATCAACAAGGATATAGAAGGCTGAAATGACAATCGAAAACCAACTAAACACCATCCATAGAACACCCTGCCCAACAACATACACACATGCGCATACACATTCTTAAGTAGAACACTGGTTTTGTGCCGTGAGATATGCATCATGGTGTTTGGATTCCTTCCCTCCCCAGTATGCTTGCAAGATGCATAATGGTGTACGACTGCAGTTTGTCCATTTTTATTGCTAAAGTTTATTTTACGATCCTAAGACTTTATCCATTGTTGTTAGACATTTGAACTGTCTCCACTTTTTGGCTATTTCAACTGTTATAAACCTGTACTGCACTTTTATGTTTTTTAGTTTATGTATGTGCACATTTCTCTTGGGTATATATTTACGAGTGAAAGTGGTGATAGAATATGTCTAAGTCACCTTTAGTAGATAGTGCTAAATGATTCCCCAATGTGTTATGAAAATTTAGCTACTATCAGGAGTTATCAGCTTCCTATTGCTGCGTAACAAAGTAACCAATACTTGGTGCCTTAAAACAATTGCCATTTTCTTACATCCCATGATGTCTGGGTCAGGAATTCTGACTATTTAAGGTTAATGTTTGTGAAAGGCTGCAGTATGAGCTTGGCAAGAATTTTTGGAGACTTTTTTTCTTCTTTTAGGCAGGAGTTGGTTCAAGCTGGGGTCAGAACAGATGGGCTGATCCTCTCAGAATGAAAAGCGCTGGTAAAACTAAAAGGCAGGATACATCCTGTGAGTAAATATTCTCTAGGGATTCAAAGAGAAAGTTATGTTATCAGAGAACTTACAGTCTAATATTGGGAGTTATGTCTAAGAAGAACAGCTAAAAGCCCTCCGACTTTACATATTTCATGATGGAATTATGTGAGCATGAACACAAAAGGCCACGGAGGCTTCTCCCCAGATGACTCCGAAAAGATTTCACACACGCGCAGGAATGAAGTGTGAACAAGTAGAGGTAGCTCACAATATGGCAGGCTGTCAGGCCATTTTTGGTGTTAAAGTATAACTAGTCAATGCCTCAGAAGCTGAATTAGTTTCCTTGAGAACCAGTAAAAATTAATGCACTGCTTCAGAAGAACTGGTCATGCAGCTTTTATTTACCAAATATCTTCTTGGGCATGAGTAAGATTTTCCTTTCAAATAAGACTATCACATGCTTAGCTAGCTGAGTACATATTGCAGAGGATTCTAGGAAGATTTTGCATATAAAATACAAAAATCTGTTACATATACATCCATTAACAAGTTAAAATAACTCCCTGTACCTAACAAGCAGCATGAACGTATTGTGGCAGCAGCTGGTAGAAACATCCCACAATGGGCAAACAAGTGTTCACACAGTGCACGTGCTACCAGAGCACAGATCAACATGGTCACATCTTTTTTTTCTTTTTCTTGTCAGTGAACACACAAGTAAAAGATGGAAGGGGAAAGCGATGGGGATTTGGTGGCAGTCAGGTCAGTTTCACTGTGTAGGTAAACGGTATTATAGGCAGACACACTGGCAATTATAAATTGAACACAAACATTAAAGAAACTGCTGCTCTTTATAACCAAAAAGACAATTTTATAGTACTTTCATTGTTTTGATTTCCAATTGCCAAACCAGGTAAAGCCTTTCCATCTATCAATACATTTGTGAAGGCAGATCTAGTGTACTTATTCCAGGAATAAGAAATTTAGTAATTATAACACTCTAACTCAGTTGCTTGTATGACAAGTAGCACTGAATATCCTAGAGGAAAATAATCATAAAAATTAGTTCCAATAGCTTTGGAAAATGAAAGCCAAAGAAATAAACATGCACAGGTCTTCTCCATTTGTTCAGCAGTTATCAACATTCCGCAATTACAAACTCTCGGTTTTTAACCTTTTTAAATAAATATGTGCACACGTGTACACACAAGCTGCACAGGGAGACCATGACTCAGCATTACTCGTGCAAATGACTTGGCTGGTCAAGATGAAGGCATTGAGTATATAAATTAGAAATGTGCTTAGAAAGCTAAAACAAATTAATTCGATAGCACTAAGCACTAAGGTTCAAGTATCTTAGCACCTCTCTCAGCACCATAGGAAACTCCCTATATTAAATAACAGTTTTAAAAGCACAAAATTTGATGAGGCTTGAACATTTGATATGGGCCAAGAACACAGTTCTTGCCCTTATACTCTTACTTTCTGAAAATGCCTGACCTACCCTGCATTCTTCCCTAGGAAGAGCATCCAGGTACTAAAAATGAAAGTCAGAGGGCACTTAGTGGAGCGGGAAGTACTGATCTGGGAAACATCAAGTCCATAGCTTTCTGAAAAACATCCAGAGTTGATTATTCCCCAAGCAAAAGCCATTCTCAAGTGGAAGTCCAAGCTTTCTTAAAATTCATGATGCTACTAAAATTCAATTATATTTAGCATTAGCTAAGAGGATGTTTTGGTAATAAACACTTAAATTTTCAATGTGTAAACCCCTTTCCCAATCAGAAGCAATCCCAGAACGTAGCATACACAACCAAGTTTAGGTACTATCTATGGTAGTGTATTTGGAACAGTGAAGAGCACCCATTTACGAGTCAGGGAATAAACTGAGTTGAGTCTGAAGAGCATTTAAAATGGAGGTGTGGGGAGATGCGGGAGGGATCAAAGTATATCACACATGCATTATTAATTCACATAACATTTATTTCAGTTAAAGATTTTATATTCATATTCTCTCTCTCTCTCTCTCACACACACACACAAACACAGACACAATTCTGGGTCAAGACATAAAAAGTTCTTTTTACTATAGGTCACAGTCAAGTTTGAAATACATTGGTCAACAGACCACCAAAAATAAATAATGAAGTTTCCATCCTGGTGTTAATGTAAGAGGTCAATATCGAGTATAAACCAATTTTGTGCTTGGAATCCAAGATGAGCTAGAGTTCTCAGTTTACCATAAATACTTACATTAAACTTGTCTTTTCCTCTTACCCTACATCCTTAGGCAGGGGCATGAGCAGTATAAGGAAGAAACCCTAGCTGCAATTATTTTCTTTGCATGGTATCAAGTTATTCCCAGATGGTGAATTAAAATGCTTTCTTTTCTATCCTAAAGTCATACTATCAGCATAAAAGTGGGTAGAAATTTTTAAGTTGTCTTTATGCTTTTGAGATTATAAATAGTCTAAACCAAAGCAGAATGAGCCATCTTTTCCTAATCCACCTTCATCTGCCTGTAAAAGGAGGATGATTAGAATTATCACATGGACACGAAATTCTCCCTCTCAACCTATAAAGATGTCAAATAATCACTTTCTATAAACCAATCAGCTAAGCAAATGACAATGTTCAGCTTCTGAATTTCAAGAATTCAATAATGTCAGCTCAGTTCTAGCTCAAGGACTACTGTATGCACCTCATCTTGGGAGTTCCTCAGGTAGGCCAGGGTTAGCACTGATTGGCAGACTGTAAAAGAAAGTTTCCTGGGCAAGTCATCAAACACCAACACAGGGCTCAGAAAGGAAGCTGTGTCGTCTCATAGCCTGTTTCTCCAGATGCAAAGCAAGGGGGTTAAACTAAGTGATTTACAGAGTCCTTTCCTAAAATAACTTTATGTAATTTGGTTGCAGTTCTAAGATTTTGATCCAGCTTGCTCTACAACTTTGTTCCTTTAATAACAGCTTTAATTTTCTAATAACTATTTCTATCAGTTTCACTTATAACCACCTCTCACAATCCAGGTTCCATTAAGCTCACTCAGCCCAGATATTTACAAAATCAAGTAAAATAAAGCTAACAAGGAACGAAATTTAAGGCATTTTTTTTTTTTTATTTCAGCCAAGGAATGATGCATGCTACAGATTAATCTTTACTTTTCCCCACTTGGTTTTTCAAAGAAAACCACCATTTCAACCCCAATAAACATGGCACTTGTTTGTTTCTTCCCCTTCTAATTTATTCCAGATTTTCAAGTGTTTTCTTCAGTAATGATGCTTTCTCCTGTAGTTCTGGTCTGCTGTCTGTCTCCATAGTTGCTAAAGACTCAATCAGAAGCACTCTGCATTCAGATGTCAAACTTTCCCACTGTTTAGATTCTGAATGGAAAAAAAAAAAGAAAGAAAGAAAGATTACTCATAGAACAAGCAAGCAAAAAAAAGAAACCTCTCTTTGTTTTTCCTCCATATATCCTATCCCCAAAATAAATGAAAAGCCACGCCTTGATAACAATTCAGTATATCATGATTCCAGGTTCAACAGTTGTCTCAAAACCTAATTATCGACCATAACCTGACGGCTTATCAGGGAGTCTCATCCTATCCCTGGTACTGGTGGGTCAAAGACAATCTAGGGATGCTGAAGCAAAGTGGGAAGAAGGAAATATCAAGGCAAGACACACAGCAACAAAAAAACCACTTCAGCAACAAAAAGTCTTTTTTATATGATATGCTCAATAAAAAAATTTTAAATAAATTTCATAACTGCAAAGTCAGTTTGAACAGATGACACTTTATTACCCTTTATTTACATAAAGCATCAGAGAAACTCAGAAAGTAAAGATCCTAAGTTTTAATTACAAGGTTGTGCCACTTTCTAGTGATGTGGTTTCAAGCAAGTTATTTCACTGTTTACACTTATTTTCCTCATCTAGAATGCATTCATACATACCTGGCAAACTGAAAACTCAGTGATACAACTAAGTGACTAGCTCTTTTACTTCAACAAGGGAAAAAGGCATTATGAGATGTGTAGTGTTACTGAATCCAAAAAGCCTGTTTTAGGAGCCCAAAAAGAGGTATTTTAATTGCTAAGCAAAAATAGAGAAGTAGATACTGCAAACACACAGGCTTTAGAGAATACTACTCTATCTTCCTCATTCTTAATCCATGGGGTTAAAATAATTTTTTTAAAAAAGATCAGTAACAGATACACCACTGGAGAAAATGCTAGCAGTGTTCTTTTACAATTGATACAACAGGCTATTAGAAGAAATTTGCTTCTTGATAAGGTTAAAAAAAAAGGGAAAAAAAAGGAATTAAGAAAATTGCTATCAAATTTGACTTGGGTAGATAACTGTTTTCCCAACTCCACTTTCCAGTATGTCATTCTGTTTATTTATATGTGTACAATAAGCTCTACTGTGCCACTGTCAACCACACGCTATAATTAACCAAGATTAAATGAGGATTAATGATGGAAATAAAAACTGTTATTCTGAGATAACTATAGCTTCATAATACATTATAAGTATATAAAATAAAAGAGTACCAAATTTAAACACTTCATGAAATTTAAATGTTTTAACTTTGTATATTTCACTTCAATGTACATATATATTATTCTGTATTTTAGAGTACATACTTATTTAAAAAAGAGAATAAAAAATTTCTAAAACATACACCATAAAATATCCTGGCTTTCTGATCTTTCAATCAAAACTATCAAGAACTCACCTTCAAGTTTTTTAAGCAGTAATTCTATCACAGATAAAGCTTCTGTTCTCACAGATGAGTAGGTCTTATTTTCTAAGAAGAAAATCACACAGTGCACATTATTTGTTTTATATGCCTTTTAAATATTGTTAGATGTTCAGAAATTGTTAAGTTCAGGGAAAGATACAGGTTAAGCTTCCCTTTATATATTACCTATCATTAAATACTTGAAATGTGCTATGTGTCCATATTCCTTATTTTAAAAAAATAAAATGTCATCCAAATATGTCAATCACCACAACAGATGGCAATATTTAAAGGACCCTTCTGAGAAGTGGGAAATCAAGACACTCTCTCAAACACAATCATCTTTACATGATACCTAAGAAAGGTCTTTAGGCTGCATGACCTTCTCATTTCAATAAAGAACATTACACAACCCAGGATTAAGGTCAAATCAGGAACACCTGGCTGAGACCCTGCAAAGACTAGTTTCTTAGCTGCCAGTTTTGTTTGTTTGTTTGTTTTTAATTTATATTTAGCTGCCAGTTCTTTATCTAAAAGCATGCTTCCTCCAAGGATTGCAACTGAAATATGCTTCCTTGGTGTCTAGATATAGTATCTAATTCATGGTGAAACTATCTACTGAAAAAATTTACCCAAAACCAAACCCAAAGTAAAGAAAGCACAAGGTAAGCTTATAATAGCCTGTTATGCTACAAAGTACAGAAGTGCTTAAAAAAAAAAAAGAATGATGGTGACCTATCAACAAGACACAGGAGTCAGTCAGCTTGAAGGGGCTTCCACTGGCCAAATCTGAGACAGTTTGAGCAAGAAATTAATCAAAGAAAATAATTCATTATAAACCAATTGAGGAAAAAGGAATCCATGAATCAACATCAACAACAGATACATAAAGAGATAAGGAGAAAGAGGGATCTTGCTTACAAGAGGATGCCAACTGTCAAATGCTAAATGAGAAGTGCTGAAATTGGAAAATCATCTTAGTAAAAATCGGTGCAGGGAAAGCCATCGATGCATGTTAGGTCTAGAAGACATTCTGAAGAGGAGCAGTTTATCTCCATGATCTTAAAGTGTCTTCTCCCAAACTGCTTATTAGACAGTTTTGAAAAAGTTATTTGAATGTTCTTAAAGTATGTTCCCACAGGCTGCTTATTAGACGCAAGGGGGAAAAAAATAGTAACTATACAGTAGAGAAAAGTGAATAGTACCTTGACCAGGTAATCAAAACTAACATCGCCACGGAGGGCAGATGGCAGCTGTGTGCCTCTTGATGAGGCACATCGCTTACGGAGTATCCCAACTGGGAAATAACCTGGATCTGATCATGCGGAAACACTGGAGAAACACTAAAGTGGGGGCAAGGGGGACTTTCCTTCAAAATTGTCAATGTCACATAAGACAAAGAAAGGCTGAAGAATGCTCCAGATTAAAGGAGACTAAAAAGATATGACAACTAAATTCAATAAATGATCCCGGACCAGATTTCTTAATAGAAAGGAGAGAAAAAATTCTATAAAGAACAGAGTCAACTGAAAACCTAGAATATAAATGGTAAAAATCTGATTAAAAATATTGCATCAGTGTCATACTACCTGCAGCTAGTAAATGTACTGTGCTAATGTAACAGAATGCACACAGAAGAACTCAGGAGCAAAGGGGCGTGATGTAAGCAGTGTACTTTCAAATGGTTCAGAAAAATTATGTATACAGAAGTGCGAATGATAAAGTAAATGAAGCAAAATGTTAACAGACTTTGGGTAAAGGATACACAAATATTATATGTACTATTATAGTAACTTTTCTGTAAATTTAAAATTATTTCCAAATAAGTATTTTTTAAAAATACATATCACAAAGCTTTTTCTAATCTAGGTTTTAAAATCCTCAATTATAGTTATAGATTAATATATTCCAGTCTGCAGATAAATACTGAGTATATTAAATAGAATAGTTCAGTAGTTCCATAAATTTAGTCCGTAGCACAAGGTACAAAATATTTGAAGCTTAGCTCCTTGAGCTTTAAAATTAGGACTCTGTATCAGTGTCAGTTTAGCACACTCACCTAAAGAATATGTGATTGATTTACATGTTTCAAGGAGAATTTCAGCCAAAGCCTCAGGATCTGCATGTTCTTCTTCCAAAAGCATTAATCTGTAAAAATCAGAAAGCAAGATACCAATGCTAGTTTTAAGAAACATATCAAAATCTTTCTGTCACAAATAATTTCTATCTCCATGTATCACTGTAGCTTTTAGTTATAAAATTAAAAGAACCCCATTGATTATAAATAAAATGCTAAGGGGGAAAAAGGCAAAATAAATGACTGAACTATGAAGCAAATTACCCCTGAAAAAAGGCATTCATTGACTGTAGGACTCCTAGCTGCACTTTCCAGGTGCTGAGTTTTAGCCGTTCACACATCAATTTGCATAGCTCCTGACGATAACAACCTGGAAAAAAGCACAGAATGGGACAGAGCGGGACAAAGAGTGTGAAGGAGAAAGAGTGAGTGAGGGACAAACAGAGGTACAAAGACAGATATAGAGAGAGACATAGGGAGGGACAGAGAAAGAGCGAGAGACAGAGAGACAGGGACAGAGAGAGAGACACAGAGAGAGACAGAGAGGGCGGGGCGGGAATAAAACAACAGATGCCTTTAATTAAAGCCATGAAATTTCAAAAACAAAAACTTCAGCGTGACTTTTGTGTTCAATTCCCAAAGTTCCCTGATCAGAACTCCCCCACCAAGATCCTATACAACTGTTCATAAATGTCCAAGGAAGGGAGACAGAACCTTAACCACACTGCCCTTTCCCTGTAAAGCATCCTGAATGACGGCAAAAGGCAGAACTCTGGAGGCCAGGATGCCTCAGGACACTCAGATACTTCTGAAAGCTGTGGGCTTACGGACCGACAACTGTGCTTGATCCCAAACCTGTTATTCCAACTGCACTTGTAATTATAGCTATGTTAATTAATATTATACTAACTGTAGAAACAGGAATATAAAACACCACAAAGTAGTTATTATTTAAATGTTGTAAAATTTAGCTCAGTTCACAAATATAAAGACAGAAGGAGGTAAAAAAATACAATTCCATGCCTGAATTGCTTCGTAAGAGATAACTTCTTTCTCTGTTATAAAGCAACAAAAAACAGAAATTGTACATGATACATTATGAGTAAGATGTATATGGGAAGCCAGTGTGCATTAGTTAAATTCTCAAAGGCCTTCCTCCTCCCCTCAATAACTGGCAAATGAATGTACATTTCTATGCTTTACACTAAAATAAACTGCTTTGCTTATGTATCATCTTTTTCTGAAATTCCCTTCTTTAACTTTTTCTACCTCTCAGGCAAAAGATAGTGCTCTAAATGATGTCAAATAAGTAGACTTTCACTGCAGTCTATAACATAATACCAGGACACAGGACCACTTACGAATCTGTATCTTTTGGAAAAATCCCTCCTATACATAGCAAATACACTTTTTAAAGTTCACACAAAAGACAGCAAGGCTCAAAGACAATCTTAAGTCTGATTTTAGACATGTTCAATCACAAAGAATCAACATGCCTTTTAAAACATTCAAGCATGTTAAGATGTTAGGTGGGATATAGTGCAGAAACTAACACAAGAAAAACTTCAGAGGAGCATGGCCCCAAGTTTAAGGCCCTGTTCAAAGGACTCCAAAATAACTGCCATCTAATCCAACAATAAAGGTCTTCTGTTTCTTTATCTACTTATTAATCCTTTGGAAATACACATCCAATTCTGAAAATCTCTCAAAAAAGGTATGAATTCCTGAGTAAAATAAGAAATTTCACTTGCATATTGAAGATTTGGTAACAAGGCTATAATTTTGAGATGAAGAGATTCCACTAATGAATTCTGTGAATTCTTTAGAATAGAGCATCATAAGGAAGAGTAACAGAATTTTTTTTTTTTTGCAGTCAAACTATTTATATAAAATAAATCATAATTGTTAAGGACTGAATTGTGTCCCTCAGATTCACATACTGAAGTCCGAACCCTGACAACCTCAGGCTGTGACTTGATTGGGAGACAGGGCCTTTACAGAGGCCCTGTAATATAATCTAATGTGACTCGTGTCCTTATAAGAAGAGGAGATTAGGACACACAGACACAGATGGCCATTTACAAGCCAAAGAGAGAGGTCTCAGGAGAAACCAACACTGCCAATACTTTGACCTCAGATAGAATTGTGAGAAAATGAATTTCTGTTGTTTAAGCCACGCAGTCTGCAGTAATTTGTTATAGCAGCCCCGACAAACTAATACAGTAGTAAATGAGATTATCTGCTGATGTAGGGGTAAGATTTATGTTGGACAGTCCTCACTATTAATCATGCTGTGCAAGAAACAACTCTAACTTGTCACATGGAACATTTCTGCTCTCATTAAGTAAACTCTACTTACAACATTTCTTCAAATGCAGGCTCTGGTACTTACGCTGAGTCTCCACGTTTCGGGGCCAAGCTTTGCCTAGGCTCTGAAAGGCTCCTAGGAGAGATTCAAGCTGGAGCTCCTTTTCCTTCTCATTCTCATCTTCATTTTTGGTTGTCCGAACCCCAACGTTTTCAGGTGAGTTCTAAGACATGTCGAAAAGAAAGGAAAGCAAAATTTAATTTTTTTTCAAAGTTACAGGTATATTATTAAAACAATCAGGGTACCAGAGTAGATGTTAACCAAGAATTAAGTGCTAAGTTCTCTAGCATGAGTTTTCCTACTTCTAAAAAGAATCTGTAACAGGAATACTGCACCTCTCTAATAAATTTGGGAAACCTTTTAAGGGAATCCGTAAGCAATGGTGAAATAGATACTGTATATGTAGTATTTTGAACACAACATAAAGACTTGCATTAGAATCATGGAGTTAAAGATGAAAGAACTTGATAATGATTTAAATCCAAACTCTTCTGTAATAAGATAGGGAACTAGATTGAGAAGGGACTCATCCAGCTAGCTGGTAATATCATCAATTTAAAATACAAGTTTTCAGAATCCACACTCTCATCATGTATGTAACAAATTATTTGAATAGCCTTTTTACTCAAAGAAAACAACTACAAATTAGCAGCAACACACAAAATAAGAATGCTATTTAAACTATTTTGTTTCACAAAAAGTAAGTAAACCATACCCTTCTTTCTTTGAACAAGCGCCCAACCTTTAAAAACAAGTACTGTTTTCCAAATAAAACCAGTCCTTTTCTGATCAAATTGCCCCAATGTATGGCAGAGGCAATTAACAATGACACACTGAGCTCCCTGTCTTCACTCTACGATGACTAGAGTGGCTTCTGCACATGCTTATGAGGCAAAGCTTACTGTAACTATGACAGAGACTGTCCATTCACTCCAACATCCACTCATAGGAAATCATTGTTCCCACAGCCTTGAGATTCCTGGCTTGTAGGTCAAAACCCCTGAAACAAATTCAGCTTTCTGCTTTTAAATTAAATCCACTCTCTCCCTTTCCTATAGTGGACTGAGGGACACCTAGAATGAATCTGTAGCTAGTTGTGGCTATCTGGCTAAGAACTGGCCAATGGGACAGAAGGGAAAGTGCTTTGTAGCGGTTTCCAGAAACTCTCCTTAAGAAAGAACTAACAGGCTTACTTTGATCCTTCATCCTTTCTTCATCTCCTCTGTCATCACTTGCCTGGAATGCAGTACACTGTGCACCATGAGGACAAAGACCACACCCTAGGGATGGCAGAGCTGGGAGCTATAGAGTCAGAATCCCTAAACTATTATCTGAGACACAAACGTCTATCTTGTTTGAGGCCACGATATTTTGGAATTGTCTGCTATTTGCAGCTACACTGATCCTAATAAAATGTGCAAATAAGATGCAGAAAAATCTTTTTTTTCTCTCTTTTTAATTTTAAAGTATAACCAGACCTGAGAGGATACAGGTGGTCATTACCTTCTTGATGAGAGGTATAACAATGTCAGAAAACTCCTGGAATCTGTCTTCTTTGGTGGCCTTCAAGACATCGGCTGCACAGCTAATTGCTACAATCTTGTATTTGAGATTTTCTTTGCAACACTCCTTCAGAACAGCTTGGAGAATTTCATTTGTGCTGGGTTGATTGGGCACAGGCTTTTCCAGCTCCGCACTACAGGATCCAAACAAAAGTATCGGAACAGTTAATAAAGGCGAGAGCTTTCAAGTTCAGTTTAAAAAATGACATTGTCATTGAAAGACCACTTACCTGCAAGCTGTCACCACACAGGCAATGGCTTTCAACAGTTCTTCCTAAAGAGTTGAAAACGAGAGATGCTATTAAACACATGTGTCATTTACGTTCTCTGTATTATGACTACAATTACCTCAGGAATATTTAATAACTATGACAACAAAAATTAACTAGAGTCATCTTGTCATCAATACACTTTACTGTTTAATAAGCACATCCACAGAAGCAGGATAACTGTCTTTATCTCTATTTCATAAAGCCTAGAAAACTGAGTTGCCCAAGGTCACACTGGCGAAGTGTCAACCATGGAATTAGAACTACGTCTGGCTCTTAGCCCAGTACTTCTTCTATACTACTGCCCCAGCCACTATTGACTTTCGCAACATCAAGTAGACTGTTATACTCTGCCCGTCTCATTTTCCCCACTGACTATGCACTGTAAGTATCCTACTATTGCCCTGTGTAAAAAATGACGGTTATTAATTCATAGGCCCCAGAGACCAGCATCCTCAACCAAGTTTAGACAACTCGCCTTGCTACTCAATTTCATACACCCGATCCTGATCTCTTCATGAGGTTAACAGATACAAAATGGTAACCAAAATGGTTTAAGATTTATCTTGGAAAGCTGAACATGATAAATAAAAATCAATCTCCAGCATTACTATGTAGTATTCAAGGACACGTAGATTGTACTTTGATGAAATACCACGCTTAATCAAAGTTTACTCAAAGCTTCCCATTGGCTAGAAAACATGGTTCACAAAAAGAATCCATCTGATGTCCCAGAAAACCAGATTCTAAAGTTTGTAGGAAATGAAAGATGAAGTCATAATTCTTTAAGGATACCTTAAATTTAACAGAGTATGAATGGTCCCTTTACCTTTCCTGCCCACGTTCTTCCAGCTAGGCCTTGCAGCAATGCAGTCAGTATCATTCCCAGATATGGAGGTACTAGGGAGCTGGTCTGTTTTGCAATTGATGCCATGGCAATTGCACCCTGGGCTTTCATTTTCCAGGACTGAGACTGTAAAGCCTTCTGGGTAATGGTAATCAACTCCTGCAGGTATAACCGAATGCCACCAAAGGAACCTAGGTTATGAAAAGCAAAAGTAAAGCAACTTATAAGCGACCTCCCTAAAAAAAATTTAACTGATTTTTCTTTTCTGTCTGAAAACATGTTAGTGACCATCGGTCTAAAGAAGTGATTCTCAATGGTCACATTTCACCGCTCTCTGAAGGGGAGAGAAAGTGGCTGGTGTTGTGATGCATCTTTACAACAGTAGGACTTTATGAACTTGGATATGTCCATAGGAGGGTGTCATGCAAATAGTCGTCATCCGTTAATATGCAGTGAGGTGAAAAACAATTGAGAAGCACTACTCTAAAATAATACTCTAAGGCAATATAAAATCACTATTCACTCTCAACTAAAATAAGTGAAGCTCTCCTCTGCTTGGGCAGAGTTTCTACTCTCTCACACGAGCAGTAATGAAGGACAAAAGAGCACTGAGTGCCAACTCTGAGGACTCAGCGAATGGGACACATGTTATTGAGTTCCTGGGAAAGTAACTACAGGAGTTCATGAATAAAAAATATGAGTAAAAACTCAAGCTGTAGTTCTTAAGAAACAAGTTTAATCAGAGGTGCTGTTTACTAACCAGGTACATTCTCTTGCCACACTTCAGTCCATAAGTTACATTCTTCTTTTTCTGATTTCTCCTCATCAGCAATTTCATGCATGCCTAGAAATGCCAAAGGCAGGACTTCTTTGGCATGGTTCTTCAATACATCAGGGCTGTACCGTCCAATAGCATGAACAGTCAGAGCACAAGAGGTCTTGTAGATGGGTTCTGAGAGAAGTAGAAAAAACCACGATGTTTATGATACTGTTTTTAAGGGTAACTGATCTAAACAGACTACTGTTCGACTTGCACCACAGCAAAACAAATCAATAAAATCAATTAGAAATGTTCCTAGCAAAGCACATAAAATCACAGAGAGTAAGACCTGATTTGTATTGTTTTATTAAGCTGTTAACATCTAAATTTAAAATGATATAAAGATAAGAAAGGTACCTTCTTTCTCCATATACCAGCCATTGAGCTTCTGCAAGAGTTTCTCAGTGCTGCTATCCCGTGAGGTCTGAAAAAGAAACAATCTTAGTCATTTCTTTATAATTATCCAAGTATAATTACTTAACTTAGCAAGAAATTCAACTCACCCGAACTAAATGGCCCATGGCAAATGCACAAGATTTCTGAATTACACTGTTCCGATCTGTCAGGCCGCTAAGCAAAGCGCTCATAAGTTTACCTATCAGAAATAAAAAAGAAAAATCTCATACTTGGGTGACCAAATGTTTTGCTCTATTCTCAGAATCAAAACGAACTTAACCCTGTAATTAATATCTGACTTATTCCATGGTAGTTTAGAACTCCTGTATGTTACATTTGTACTATCCATTTGCTTCCTTTTGACTGCTACAAAATGAAAAATCAATCTGTGTCTAGAATATTGTGAGAAAAGTTGCAAAAATGAGAGCTAGGTGCATGAAGTTCATCAGGCCCATTTAGGAGCCAATCTAAAAAGAGAAAAATGTTGATGTAAAATAGCTATAAATGGTAAACAAATCCTATAGGATGACATACACTTTCACCTCTTTATACCACTAGGAAATAATCAAACACTTATAAAACTAAAAACTTGCCAAACTTGATCATCCTTTACTTCTTTCAAAAAAGAGATAAAGGTAAAGGGGAAAGATCGGGGAGAAAAAGTACATAGTATCACAAGCATGTCTGAATGATAATTATTTTTCCTTTTAAAACTCTGTCATGCAAGACAACAAAAATATCACCACATATGGTTTGACAAACTCACCTGAGTAAGGTGTTAAGTCCTGGGGACACTGAGTAGTTAATGACACAATGACACTGGCACAGCCTCCCTACAGGGTTACAAAAGCAAAGGTCTAAATTTGATGGTCACAATGCTCTGTCGAAGCCTTTGTTTAAGGTGTCAAAGATTTAAAGATAAAATATACATGAAGCCTAGGATCCTCCAGATTCAATCTACAAAGACGAAAACTCTTATTTTAGATTAGCAATGCAGAGATTTCTTCAAAACCTCCAGCAGGAAGATGGTGCTCTCATGCACTGCATATAAGAAAGAAAAGTGGGTCTATCCTTCAGGAGGGCAACATATGTCATCTTGTCTATCCTTGTTCTAACACTTCCAGTTCTAGAAATTTAACCAAAAGAAATAGCTTCAGATGTATCTCAAGACAGTCAACACAGTGCTTTAATATTGAAAAAAGCTGAAAACAAATCACACGTTCCTTGGTGGATTAAAATAAATGATGTTTCGGCCACACAACAGAGTATCAGATAGTCATTAAAGAAGACATTACAGAAGACACAAGCACAGAAAAGGGAATACTGGAAGGAAATACTCTGAAATATTAACAGCAATTATCTCTGGGTGGTAAATTTAGGACAATTTTTAACTCTCTCCTGATCTATAAATGCAAAAGTTTTTAAATACAAGCAAGTGCTCAAGAAAAAAAAAGTGTTATTTTTTGTCAGGAGAAAAAAAATGTAAATTGTTTATTTTAAAGAGTAGAGGGCAGGGTCAAAATCTTGAAGAGAAAAACATTTTTCTGTCCAAACACCAGCTGAGCCCTCTGTGAAAAAAGCTAGAACAACCATGCCTTGACAACTGGATGAGCATTTCCATTAGTAACTGATAATGAAGAAGGACCCTTGAGGGTATGTACACAGCAACCAGGGGACAGAAATGATTTCACTAAAAAAGTCAGTCACATGTTTCATTTCCTGAATGCGTTACATATTTCAAGTGATTAGTGCAACCATAAAAACGAAATGTAACAAAGTATTAAGTTTTATGAAAAAATATGAATTTCAAACATGATGGCTATTACATTTTTGTGGCCTAATGAAAATTAATCTTTGTGAAAAATACACTTACCTTAGTTCCAAGACCTACGCCACTTCTGATCAGTTCACATAATCTAGGAACTAGTTCACCCAGCACCGACACATCAAGATATTGCAGGCACTTTTGGAAGAGAATAAATATAAAGTTAACCTTAGCAAATATTTAAGTCCATTCCACATCTTCAATTAAAAACTATCCATGTCGAATATGTACCCACTGGATTTGACATGAAGATGAAAAATCACTGGTTTGATTTTGCTCTGATTTCAATGTTAAAACCACCATTGTACTATAAATAGAAAAGGCATTCACCAGTGGGATTCAACACTAAATACAAAATGAAAATAATGAAAAACACTGACCTACTAAAGGGTAAAATAAATAATGATTACCCAAGAAAAAAGAATCTCTCTGGGCCTACGTCCTCTGTATCAATCCACGTTTAGTATAAAATACCTAGATAAAAGCTGACCTTCGGTGGGCCTCCCCTAATGAACCACCTTACTAAAGTCGACTTCTTATGGAATTTGCTAAACTATATTTTTGAAAATGCCAAGAAATATATTCTATTTTTAATGAGCATATCTACAAAGTATTTGCTAACTATTCCTATTTCTTTAGGCTTTCTTTTCTCCCCAATAACCCACCTAAGACATGACATCCTTAGACCAATTTTGGTAATAGTCTCCCAGTAAGCCCTAAAAATACCTACTTCTCTTCTCCAACGTGTGATTTGCTTAGCAAAACAATTTCCAGTAGCTCCAAGCTCTCAGTTAACCAATCCAGGGTACAGACGGCATTAAAGTCAACTTTAGTGACTTTAGTGGCTCCTCATCTAAGAGTTCAGAAACTTAGAACTTAGAACTTTGGAGCCAAGCAGCTCTTTTCTACAAACCCCTTCCTATGACTGAAACAACATACTGACGCTGCTCAATTCTCTTCTCCCACCTTTAGGCTGCGCTGCTCAATTCTCTTCTCCCACCTTTAGGCTGCCGACTTCCTTGAATACCTCCAGCCTACATGGCCCCAGGTCCTCCCAAAGACAGTGCTCAAGCAGAGACTAAAATCTAAACCTGCTACACAGATACCTTTTAATGTATTGTTCTCCTCTGAACAGAAATCTGGATTAATGGATTCTACCATTTGGAAAATTATTTACTCCATTTAGTAATACAGATGATAAAAAGAACTATATTAAGAAAAAAACAGGATCACAGTAGGTGCTTGACTTAGCCCTTAAATCTCTACTTCATTTAGTATAACCTGAAGACTAAGCAAAAGCACTCTAAAGCTAAACGAACAAACTGAAACTTTCTCATTACATTGGGCACTGACCATGTTGATTGTTTCCATCATGGGAGAGGATTTGGCAGCACTAAGTCGAGCACTATCCATCGCAGCCTGAGAACAAAAATTGAAATCACTGAGAACATTCAATTAATTAAAAAGAACCTCCACACACTCTCATAAAAGGCCTTTATGCCAAATTGAAGAATATTTTAAAAAATAATATCTAGATATAACAAAGTCAAACATAAGCCTAACTCTAATTTCTTTTGACCTACACTTAATCATTTACCTACAGAGGCAGCAACTTGCTACAGGTGAGAAATTCAGACGATAGTTAGAAATTAACATAATATGGCTCTGAGCAAGTCATCTAGCCTTCTTGAGCCTCAGGTTCTCCATTCCACTAAATGAAGAAACAGACTAAATAAATTTCTATCTAAGGCTTTTAAAAACTGCATCTAAGCAACAAAAACTTTCATGTATTTATTGCTTTAACTCTGTAAAGGGCCTTCACATCTACAGTGGTATTTCAGTCTAACAACTATGCTGTAGGAGAGGTTAACACTATTCAGACATAAGACATAAGCGTAGGGCTGCAAAGTCTGGACTAGAATTTATATTTCCTAATTCACATCGCCTAGTAGGTGAGAACCTAGGAAGAGGCAAGATTACTGCTAAAAGAGGGAAGATGATGAAGAAGAAACAGCAATACGAGAGGCAAAGGGAAAAGAGAGTAAGTTATTACAGTAGTGTAGACAACTGACAGAAAATCAGTCAACTGACAGAAAACATTTATAATCCATACAACAGAAGGTTGGATAGTCCTAATAAACAAAGACAAATGTAAAAACCTAAGTACAAAAATAGGCATGGAATAGAAAGAAACACACGATTCACAGAAGAAATAAAAACAGCTAATAAAATATGAAAATACAATGGACAACACTAATAACAGTTAAGTGTAAATTAGATCAATGAGATTCTTGCTTATCAGATTGATGTTATTCAATGTTGGCAAAGATGTGAATAGGTAGACACACGTTAAAAAGAATTAAAAAGATCTATATACAGACATGACCTATTATTGACAAAAATAAAGTTGCAGAACAACTTCCATCACATACATAGTCTGATTCTATTTTAAGATTAGTACGTTTGTTTGATTTTGTAGTCTATGACTACATAAAAATTTGAAAAGACACAGGAAACTGGTGACAGTGGGTATTCCTCAGGAAATGATACTGTGCTGGCAGGGAGAGGGGACTCCTTAGGAAAATATTTTCTACTCTGTTGTTTTTTCATAATAAATGTTTCATCTGTAGTTTTTTAAAAAATGACTCTGATCAGAGACTAGGCAACTACAGTATATCTAAAAAAAACAGGATAATTTTGGACTATGCCAAAGTCTAGATACAAATCTTCTTTACTTGCAGGGTCGGAGTGGTCCACAGAAGGACTCTCAGAGTATAGACCCAACCCCTAAAAAAATAAAACACGTACAAAAAACTGTGTTAAATGTTAATGCATTTTTTGAATGGAAATGTCATTTTCATCTAATTCACAAAATCGTGTGTGGGCCTCCTCCTTGTAAAAAAATACTACATGTGGTTACAGTAACTGAGCTGTTTCAAGAATGGTGAAAGTATCATTCAAGTCATGCAATTTGTGTAGGGACAATGGATGGGCTGTTCGGGTGGCTCTCAGCACCTTATCAGGGCTTTTCCTCCGTGACACTTACCCAAAAGACTGTGTTGTCAACTCACCTTTTCTTGGTCTGTGGCCCGGAGGCTCAAATAATTGAGAACCTGGGGTTCTAATACACTTAAGGATTCCAGCAGAGCTGGGATGAGTTTTGGCGCATGTGGTTTCAACATGGCTCCTGCACTTTTGCTGATCTTCACAAGGGTGTTAATGCTACAAACACACAGAACACAACTCCTGAGTCTTTTTAACAAAAGTAAGAAGCCCTATGATTCTAATCATGAGGAAGTTCTGCATTTTATGCCTATATGAATATACTCGGTTACAGAGCCTGATCTTAGCACTATTTTATTTTTTACTTTTTATTATAGAAATATCCATGCATATATTATATTAGAGAGAATCACAAATGAAATTCTATGTATTCTCTATGCAATACAACAATTAGCAACCTTTGGCCAATTTTGTTTCATTTATACCTCTACCATACACACACACATACTTTTTCCCCTGCCATTGTATTATTTTGAAGCATATCTAACTAAACTTCAGTACGTATCACTAAGAGGCAAGCATTCTTTATCATAACCGAAGTACCATTTTACAGCTTAAAAACATTAATAATACCTTCTTATGAGCTAATATCCAAATTTCCCGGACTGTTTCACAAATGTCTTTAACAGTTTCTTTGTTAGAACCAGATCCAGGTTCCAACTACATGTTGTAATTTACTGCACTTCTTGAATCGTTCTTAGCAGTGCCCTTCATCCTTTCTTTTCTTAGAATTTGTCCTCACTGATTGTATCTTGATGGTGTCACTTAACATGTTCCTCTGTCGCTTGTACAGATCAGCAGGCTAAATCAAGTTCAGATTCAATTTTTTTACAAAACAAGAATATGTCACAGGTGGTGCTCTACATGTCCTATTTCATCACATCAGGATGCGCATAGTGTCTGCTTATTTTTACATGTGTGTGTCTGCTAAGAATATAGTGGGTTAAAGTCTGGTTAGCCTGAACCACCCATTATAAAGTTCCCATCAACCTTTCACCAGTGGATTTAGAATGGACTTAAGATCATTACCTAAATTACTCTACTGAAGACAGCAAAATGGTGATATCCTAACTTTATCATTCCTTTGCATTCGTTCAGTGAATCCTTCTAAAAATAACTCTCCCTCATCAACTATTTAGTTACCATGAAATACTGGTGGTGTTATTAATTTGAACTAATTTTAATAGTGAAATAAATGGAACAAATAAAGTTCCTAGATACCATTCTAGCTTAAAAACAAAAAACACACAAACTAGAATCCTTCGCTGTTGATTGTAACCTAAAATAGCCATAAATACCTAAATGTGAGTGTATTTTTTTTTAATTTAATAATTGCAGGTGGTAAACAGTTTATTTTAAACTTAATAAACTGTGAGATATTGCTAAGTGGTATAGCCAACAAGCAAACTCCTACAAACCTATGGCGTAATAGAAGATGTGCTTGCAGGGGACAGAAGCCAACGACAATAAAATAACACACTTTACTCAAGGTAGAAGCAGAATGGCAGAATGCTGGTTTCAAAGCAAGGTTCTCATGAGAACATTTCTGCAAAAATGTTCTCACAACTTTTCGAATGCTCTTGGGTCATCTGGGGTTCTCTCCTCAATGCATTTCTCTATACTTTTAAGAATCTAATAAAGAAACTCAATTTCTACTAAATGGCTAGAAACTGGACAAATCTAATACATTCCATTCACCAGTTGATTCACACCTGAGGGCTCGAACTTCTGTCACAGGACTCATCATTCCTTTGTCCAGAAGGCAAGGGAGAAGGACAGCGATGGTTCTCTGGCCAGCTGCTCCTTTGGCAGGGTCACACATTTTCACACAAACCTCACATACAAAGAGCATGGAAATTAGTGAAACTGAACTCTCACCCAATTAAGCATTCATCTGACAAAACACTTCCTATTTCCCAAACCCTTAGAAAAGAATGAGTGCATCTACATTCTATGACACTACAGGGAGAAACAGAAGAATGAGTCCTATGTCTGCCAATAACTAAATGGAAAATTTGGTAATAAATTTTACTTTATAAGCTTTAGTCTTCCAATTTGTGAAACAAATTGGAAAATAAAATGAGAAAATGTATAAGAAAGCACTTAACGACGTGACCTATGGCAAGGTTTATACAGCTACAACGTAGAAGTCCACAAATAGTCACAAAATTAAGCTCAAGTGGGAAACTAATAAACTTGCCAACTTCATAAATATGAAAGGCAGATTAACACATAGACATAGCAATAGTAAAAAGAAAAGATAAATATTGTTTGATCTAAATGATTAATGTGTTCTTCAGGGTCAAGTGGAAGTCATATCTTACATAAAGACCCAGATAAGCTCACCATTTAAAAAGACCAGATACATACTTTGTTAAAAATACTAGTATTCTAGTGTAATAGCATCCAGTTTCTCATTCATTGTAAAAACAGTGAACTATAATATGATGCCAATTATTCTACAATTAAATGTCATTTTACAATGAAAAAATTACATTACTGTCATTATTACTTAGAACCCTGCCCCACTTCACAACCCCAATATAAGATAAGAGTTTTCACCTTGCTCAGAGTTTTCAGAGCTAGTTCTGCTGCTTTTCGTACAGATTCCTAAAAATTAAAAATGTTTGGCAAATACAAGTTAGAGACTTTCTTTCTCATCTACCCCACGATGCATAATAAATACCTTCAAATCTACACAAAATAGTGAAAAATCCTACTTTCAATACCGGGTAAAAAAAAATTTTATTTCATTAGGCTCTGTGCCCATCAAGGAACATATTGCCATGTCATATTTTTTTTTAATTAGGTATGACCTATTTTGACCTTATAAAAATATAGCTACTAGGTATAAGTTTAGAAACTAAATATATTTTTAAAAACATCTAAATCTACGTGAGGATTATGAAAGACTTAAAAATCTCTAACGAATAAAGCAAAAAGAAAGGCAAAACTAAAGTACTTAATTTTAATGATAATATATAAAAATACGTAACATTTATACTGCCCAGGAAAAATTCAGAGGAACTGGTCATGTTATTTGGGAAACTGATTTATATAACTGAGCTAAATATTTTTTCTAGATTATCTCCAAACTGTTATTTGTCCCTAAACGAAAGTATGAGATCCCTATTGAAAGCCAAGCAATAGCCACCTTAAAAAAAAAGTCAACTTTTACATCTAAAGAAACCCAAACTTGCAACTTCATAGACACATCAAAACTGAAACTTTGAAGGGAAATTGTGATCTTTTAAAACTGTCTGGATATTGAATTTTGAAACATACAAATTTAACAATTCCAGTTTAAGTTATTCTACGAATAAATGCAGACTTATTTATTCTGTAATACCTTTATATCATCTTGCACTCTAAAAAGAGTTTCCCAAATTTCTGGAAGTTTATCAATGATGTCATCTAGGGGTCTTCCTCTCAATAAATCATTCAGAGCCAAACAGCTGAAAAATAAACAATTTGATTTGAAATATTTGATCAAAAAAGCTCAATATTTTACTCCGAAACATTCTTATCAAACAAGAACATGGATTCTGCCAATATTTCTGGTCATAACCACCCCACCCCAAGACAATGACTATTTTCTCCTTGGTGTCTCAAATATACCACAGACATATGGCATTTACAGTCATCAAATGTCTGTTTCCCACAACTATAATACAATCTTTGTGAAATAATACATCATTTTTGACTTACCACTGTACTCCTAGGGCCTTGCACACTGCCAAGCACAATGCAGGCACTGAATATACATAAATTATATATGTATAAATAAATTCTACCCTAAAAGTCATGACAGCATATAAATATATCGATGTCTAACAATTCAGTAAGTGATCTTCTAGTTTAATTTCATACTTATAAAAACTACGACAATTTAGGAAAACCACTAGTTTAAAAAGTTAAATAACAATAAATGTCTAATCCAACCAGAAATTTGCTTTTTAGTAGTTTGACACAAATTATAAAACTTAGAAATTTGAAGGAAAAAAAAAAATCAGTTGTATTTCACTGGTTTTCTATCTCCAAAAATGATACCTGGATTCTCGAACTCGCCACATATTACTGGTAAGGTTCTTAACCAAATCTTGAAGAATTTCCTTCAAATACTTGTCCACCTAATGAAAGCAAAAAGAATGAAATTAAAAATGTAAAACCCATCAATAATCAAACTTTTATCTCTCAACCACAATGACCATCTCTCATTATGTAGCAGCCTTAGTGTCTCTCGAGGCCTTTTATTTAGCCCACAAGTCTTTCCCCACTTTGGTTGCTAAAAGCTGCCAGAGTGATAACTTTAAAATGCAAACTTGATCCTTGTATTTCTTCACTGCATGAGAATAAAGTCCAATCACCTGGACATGGATACGAAGTCCTCTGTGACCCCTCTAGCTCTAATAGTCTCATGTCCTATTATCTCACCTCCCTCCATTCCCATCTCTACTCAAAATCTCCTTCCATATCCTACTTGTCTGGCCAATGCCTACTTGTCCTTCAAGATTCAAATCAGGCATCATCTCGCAGAAAAGACTGGCCTACTCTTCCTGTGTCTCCCCAGCACCTTCTTAAGCACATATCAGACTGGACAAAGACTGTGCTGCTCCATCACACTGAGACCTCAAGGGCAAGAACAGTGTCTCACTTGTCTCTGCATCCCTGATACCGTTCACATTGTCTGGCACATAAAGAAGCATTATGATTATTCAGAATGAAAGACGAGTTTAGTCTTTTAAGCTTCTGTTTTATTTTGATATACACACATTGATCTGGTAACAATTAAGAAATTGATGATAGACTCCATTTTTATACTAATCCGAAGAACCTCCAAACTTATGGCTTTTCCACTTTTTCAGGTAGGAGAGGTTTTGTTGTCCTTACTTATATGTAAGAGAACCAAGACAGAGAGGTACTTAACTCACCTTAAGATTTAACAAACTGATGTCTTTCTAAATCTACTTCTCTAAAGATTTTCCATAGTGATCTCATCCACACTTGTGGCTTCACCTTTCACTCATACAGAAATGACAATCACATCTCAAGAGCCTAGGCCTATACCTGAAGCTATAAAGTCAACTCACCTATTAGAACTTAGTGGACCCAGTGGTACTGAATCATCCCCTAGAGCAAACGAAACTCACCGAGCCTCCAAAACTGAGCCCTCAAGTGTCTACCACACTCAACCTAGCATCAGATTGAAGAGAGAGGACAGGGCCACATCATATGCGGGGACTGAAGAGACACGGTAAAGATCATGGAATTTATTGAAAGTAAACTGTGAAGTCACCAAAAAGATTTTAACCCAAAATGGCACAATCTAATTTATGTTAAAAAAAAAAACAAAAAAAAAACCTTTTATTGCTGATAATAAATGAAGGAAGGCAAACAAAAGTGTAAGATGACAACCTGTTCATCAGGAAAAAAATAAGGAAAGCAGAGAGTGGATTCAAGGAACATTTTGGAAGCAGGATCAACTAAATGTGCTATTGGATTCAACTGAAGATGTAGGTAATGGAGGCAAAAATCAAGGATGACACCAAGTTTCCAGGCTTGGGTAAATGAATGAATGCTGAGAATGGAGAGAGAGAACGTTGTTTTTTCAAGTCCTATTCCAGACATGTTAAGTCTAAGGTGTCTTAAAACAACATCTAAGTGAAGATGTCAAGCAGCAGTTAGATACGCAAGTCAGGAGCACAAGTTTTATCTGGGCCGAAAACATGACTGGGAACCATCACAATAAAGACAACAATTATATGCCCCGGAACTGATGAGCTCATCTAGAAAGATAAAGCTGAGAGAGTAAAAGGGACTCATTGGCAAGCCCTGAAAAATCCTAATATCTAAAAGTAGAGTAGAATATGAGAAGCCGCCAGATAAGAGATAACAAAGAGGAGAAACCACATATACTAACTGCCTGCTTCCTGTCTATCTCCTCAGCTAAGTGAACCTGAAGGTTAGGAACCATGTGACCCGTTCTCCACAGCATCAACAGCAACTGCAACCTACAGTATTCCATTCGTGTGAATATACTACCATTTCCTTAACCAGCCACCCGATGGACATCTAGGTTGTTTCCATTTTTGAGATTTCAATAAATGTTGTCATGAGCACATTTGATACCTTCAAAGAAGGAAGAAAGCAGGAAATGAAAGAAAGTTTGTTTGTTTTAACAAAAAGTACATGAAGTAGAAAGGAAGATGAGTACTGGGTTTAAATCTCCTGCATAATCTTGTACAAGGATTCAGATACTTGCCGTTGCTTTATCAGTGACCAGTGCATTCCAAATACTTGTCATGGCCTGCCGAATGCCAAGGTTGGGATCAAACTGATAACGATAGAGACGAGGAACTAGTTGAGGCAGAAAAGGAGCCAGCTGTTCTCCAGCTCTGGTAGCAATTACATTAAAACCAAAAGCAGCACCCTAAAAAAATAAGACGAAGTGGGTTAGATATACCTGTTATAGTAAAGTAAAATATTAACATATCAAATATATGAAAATCACAGAATTCTCCCTCCCAAATTTGTCCCTGGATTGAGCCTGATTTATTGGGTGTCCCAGCTTTTCCAATCAACAATGCAGCCATGTAGCGGTCTGGCTCTCTCTCATCACACTTTTTACAGAACACTCTGCATCTCAATTGCGACCATCTGCCAATGTAACAGATTTGGCTTTGGAGAAAAGTAAAAAAATAAAAACTGTCCAGTGATATCAACTTACCTTCCTAGAGTTCCACATTGCATGATGGTTGGCTAAATTCATAAATTTATACACCAGATCTGGTTGACTAAGATCACTTGCCAGAGAACAAAGCTCCTTGTAGGTGGAGAGGCCCTGGCTTGGAAACAAACAAACAAAAAGTATGCAATAATGTGTTCTCTCTATCTGGCCTAATAATAATTACACCACCAATTACTAAGACATTTTAAAATTACGTTTTCACTGTATTTCCAATACCAAGTTATCTGAACACCATAGAGAAGAGAATCAGGTTGAGAAGAATATAAAAAGTCACCTAAATCAATTATCAGCAGGGCCTGGTACGTAACATAAACACATCTGCAACTCCCATGGAGGTGGAGCCCTCAGCACTTTGGGAAGCAGCCCAGCAACCCTTCATTACACTGTGCACAAATCTCACCATCGTGAGAGTCAGTTGAAACAACTTGTGTCTTTTCCTAAGTTTTTTCTAAACTACAGCACTCCGGTCTTGGTAATAACATCTTTGACTCCTGTTAACTTTCCTCTTAACAAATAATATTTGCTCAAAACTTGATCATTTGTGTCAGTTATTTTGGGGTGGGGGATAGGGACAGAACATTTTTTAAGAACTCAGAAGTCTTCAGGGAGAGTAAGTGAAATGAAAATAACTCTCCATGTGAAAACGGTGAGCTAAGGGAGTGCGTCCAGGACAGAACTAAGTGCCACCTTCTAACGCTGTAGACATCTCTGAAGCAGGGCTCTGCGTGGTGCCACAGCAAGGCCCAGTATGCTGCAGCTCTACCTGAGGATTTTCAGAGGAAAAGCAACAGTGTAATCGCAATGGAATAATGATAAGATAAAGGAGGTGGGCTCTCGGAATTAATCTGAAATGCTTAACTGGTGGACTTCCAGATACCAAGTAGAGTTGCCACCCCACAAGCCCATCCATCCAAAAAAAAACTAGGTGCCCGTGGATGCTGAGCTATGCTGCCAGATGCCCCTCAGGATTCCCTGAGTTCAAGGTCAGATCCTCCCCCACAGCAGCCAATGGTTAGTCACTGAGAGGGTGTAAAGGCCTGATGAGGGGACATAAAGGCCCAGCCCCTAAAAGCGGGAAGACTCTGAAGGGTCACCCGAGCTCAGCTCCAGTGCAACTTGAGAAGTCAGTGTTTGCTTAAGTGCTGGCAGCAGGTCAGCTCCTCCTTGGGCCATCTGCCCTATCTTGCTTCCTAATTCCCTCCAGGGTGATGATCCCGGGCACCCTTTAATAAACTGCCAGCATACAAATCTCCATCTCAGAGTCTGTTTCCCAGAAAACCCGAACTACAACATTAGGTTTTTTCCATGGAAGTTTCCTTCTTCCACTAACACATTTCCTAGGAGGATGGAAATCAACCTCATAAGAGCTCTATTCACCAGACTAAGGATGTCTAATGACTGACCAACAGATTTGACACACTTACCCATCGGGTGTTTTGCCAAGGCCTCCCCCTTGAAATACCACTGTCTCTCCAGAAACTTCATGTTTAGCTCTAAACCAAAACAAGGGTAAGAATTTAAATTAGCCTCAAACTTTTCACACCAGCTTTCAACTCATTGGTACATTTCATTTGCGAACTGATAAAATCAAGTTCTCTATCAGTATTTACCAATTACAAGATGTCAGTGTTGACTAATCCTTTCCATCAGCCTGAGAATTTTATACAATGAAATCTAGCATAAACAAATTAATAGACCCCATATAAAAGACATCTCAAATAAAGTTACACTGAATTAAGTGTGTTCTCACCTTAAAAACTATCATTCCTACAAGGAAAGCAACATTAAGCACCAACCAATTACAAGAACGATACCCCTCCCCCATACTCTTCACAGATCAGACTATGAATGATATGCAAACTTCCTCTCCATGTCTTCACTTTCACTTAACCAAAAGTCACTATGGTATTTTTGTAATACAATGCTTTAACTATCCTGAGATCATTCAAAGCTTAACCCAGTGACATGTTTCTAAATAGTAGTTTAGTTTGCTTTCTAAATAGTACACACTGGATAATTAGACTGATATCCACAGCATTAACAGTCATTAACCTGCAATTCAGAAAAGACTTAATAAACAGAAAAATGAAAAACTGAATTTTTCTTCTTTCACTGCATATTCTCAATATGTACAAAACTTGCCCTACGTGTTCAAATCTGAAATTTTCAAGTTCACTGTACCTTTTGCCAGTCATCAGTGTCTCTACAAGTGTAGAAACTAATTCCTGTTGATCTTGTTCATTGCCCAGTTCATATACCAACCCAAGGCCTTTTGAAGCAACGTCTTGGCTAAGTTCTACACAAAAGTCAGATAAAGTAATATTACTTTTAAAAAAATTTGTCTACCGGCCATCAAGTTGAAAATTTTAAAAACCTGTAACACTAACCCAAAATTTTATCAAAGTAAATTTATAAAAACAGAATCAATCTGCCTATTTTGTTAAAAATGTACTAAATCACTTCAGTAGATATGGCCCCCAAAAGTCCCTATGAAAGAGGATTACATTCACAGAAGATCCACCTCACAAACCAAGTCAACCCTGCTGGGCCCTGGTGTGCAGCGCACAGTGACAGAGGATCAATGGACTGCAAATCATACATGTGAGAGGCAGAACAGATTCATGGAATTTCAATACACCTACATCTAATTTTTTTAATGAAAAGTTAACACACGTCCATATATTTAAAACAATTAAGAAAACAAAGATACTATTTAAATGTCTAACACATACATTCATTCCCTCTTGGCTTAGAACACAAAAGGAAGAGGATTCAGAAGTAGAAGAAAGCCACTATTTAGTAGAAATACTCAGTTTAAGAAGGCCTCAGCTCCATTTTTAAATGCAAAACTGAAGAATGTGATTTAATTTAATTGAAGAACTGAGTTTCCTATACGTTTATGTTCATTAATCCAGATTTTACAAACTTTAAATACAAGTTTAATAATATTAGAAATTAAATATTTACCAATAACCTACCATCATTTTCTGACAAAACAGACACAAATGCACTCTGAATTTCTTTCAGATGAGACTGAAAGAAGAAAAAAGGCATTTAGAAAACTGAAACTCCTCCTCTTTGGGAGAATAAGAATCTTGCTCTCGGGTACACAACATGTATAAAATCTAGGACCCCAGGTGTTCACAAGCCCTGCAGCGCCCTCATCTCTGAAGAAGGCCAAACTACCTGAAAGTTGGACCACTTACAGGCAGTCTAATGCACGCAGTCTGAGCCTCCCATCCTTACCATTTCCAACCATATACCTTCAAGTTTAGAATCATCTTCCCGCCAATATATATCGGGCTACCATCCTCCATTCCTTCATCTACAGCTTATTTCAAAATATCTATTAATGGTAAATGGCCCTCACCTCAACTTTGGCCCTCACTTTAATATGCTTTCCTACCCACCATCTTTAAACTATTAGTATTTCACAAGCAGGTTCAAGTAGAGCTGATCGCATGTATAGGATAGCTTACCTTCACTTCTTTGTGGGTACTTAGCTTCCTCACAAGGGAGAGGAGCCAGATGCAGGCTGCTTGCCTCACATGTGGGTTGGGGCTAATGATATGTTTATTTAAAATCACATCCAACACCCAGGGTACTATATCATTCACTTTAGCTCCTAGGGAAAAGCAAAGAATGATAAGCAATTAAAATAACTGAATAGAGTTTCCTGAAAAAATTAATTTTAATCATTTACTCAATCCTATATTAAAATCTAAATGACTAAGATGTTTAAGTAAATTGCTGAAGGAATCAATAATCATTCATGTCAAAACTCAGCATAAGCTAAACAAATTTTCAAAGGTACTCAGGTTATTTTAGTTCCCTAGAATGAAAAATTAACCCCAAATTGCGAAAGGCCATACATGCATGTGGAGGGGCAGAGGTTATATGGAAAACTTCCGTACCTTCCTCTTCATATTGCTGTGACCCTCAAACTTCTCTAAAACAGTTGCATCATTATTTTTTAAATTATCCTGCAGTCTCTAGTCTCAGCAATTTTTCTTTCTCTACTATATCCTTCCCATCCTTTATCTAAAAACTAACACACGAACCCAACCACTTTTGACCTCACTTTCCTCCTCCAGCGACTGTGACATTTTTCTCCTTTATTACTTCAGGGTTCTTCAGCCTCAACACTGCTGACATTTTTGGCGGGAGAGTTTTCAGTGGAGAGCCATCGTGTGCACTGCGGGATATTTAGCAGCATCTCTGGCCTCTACCCACTGGAGACCAGTCACCTCACCCTCTCCAGGGTCCAAACATTACCAAATGTCCTCTGCGGGGTGAAATCGTCCCCTCCCAGTCAAGAACCACTGTTTTACATTAAAACCTTTCAAACTAGTTGTCTGTACTCATGGTTTACATTTTTCTCTCCTCTCAGTTTTTCTTGAACCCATTCTAAATCAGGCTTTTATCTTCTCCACTCCACAGAAATAACTCATACAAGTCACCAATTCTGTTGCTAAATTCAATGATTAGTTCTCATTTTAGTTGATCCATCAGCATTGTATGACCCAGCTGATCCCTATCCCATCCGTGCCACACACCCCTTCATAGACTTTCTTCCTTTCATTTCCAGGACACTCCTACTTCGGAATGATCCTTTTCAACATTCTTCTCTGCTTTTCCTCAACTACCAGAACTCAAAACTCTGGGGAACCCCGGAGCTCAGTTGTTAGACCTCTTCTCTACACACTTCCTTGGCGAGCACATCTAGGTTCATGGATTTAAATACTATCAAATATTTTCCAAATTGGAACTCCTCAAAATTCCATACTCCTATATCCAACTGACTTCCAGGTGTAAGAGAAAACATGCAGCATGCTAAACAGTGGTAAGGACTATGGAGAAAATTAAAGTGGAGAAAGTGGGTAGGGTGCTGGCCCTAGCTCACCTATGGGTGAACTAGGACATTCCAAAACTGCCCAGGAGGGGTATGGAGGAAAGAGTCAGGGAAGCAGTTTTCCCTGCACCTTCCCCACCCCTACTCCACACAAGTTTATCTCCCAGAGCCACCCCATCTTAAGTAACAACTCCATTCCTCTGGCTGCTCCTATCAAAAGCTCTAAAGTCATACGTAACTCCTCTGACACCTCATATCTAATCCAACAGGGAATCCTACTGGCATATTTCAAATACCTTTAAGCATTCATTTCTCACCACTTCCAGGCTACCACCCTGGTGGAAGTCACCATTGCTTCACACCTGGAATTCTGTAGTAGCCTCCTACCTGTTCTTGCTCTGCCCTTGCCCAGTTCAGTTGACTTTCAACACAGCACTAAAATGACCCTTTTAAAATATAAGTTCAATCATGGTTCTCCTTAGTTCATAATCCTGCAACTGCTTCCTATCAAAGGCCCCCCATGATCTGGCTTCCCACTGCCTCTCTGACCTTGCCTCTTACTCATGGTCTCCTCACACGCTCTGTTCCAGTCCCCCTGAACTCAAACACATTCATGCTTCAGGGCCTCTGCAATTGCGACTGCTTCTGCCGCGAATGCTCTTCCCCAAGAAACCTATACAGCTCACTCCCTTACCCGTTTCAAGTCTTCACTTTCAAGACACCTTCCTGAGAACGGGCGCCCTATGCACTCTGAATGACCAACCAAATTTTATCTACCTGCTTTCTCTGCTTTACTTTTCTCCATTGTACTTATCACTATTTAGCATGCTACACGTTTTCCCTTATTTTGCTTCTTGTCAACTCTCCCAGTACAATGTAAACTCCATGGGAGCACAATTTTCAACTGCTTTGATCATTCCTGCATGGCCAGTACCTAGAGTTATACCTGGCTCATACTACACATTCAATAAATATTTACTGAATTAATTTACTACTTAACCCTCTCTGACTATGATAAAAAAAACATACGTTGACTACTTTGTTTCTAGAGAAAATGAAGTCAGCTGCCAAAAAGGTCTTAGGAAATCACTAAAATTGTACATTTATCACTATCTGAAATGGCGAAAGTGAGACAGAACACATTTTGATTATTTGTAAAATGAAAATAAAACAACTACTACCTTGAAAACTAACTACTCCTTCTTCCTCCTCAGAAACCACACCTTCACATCCAAAGCCTGAGCCCCGCTGCAGACACTTCTCACTCCTCCTTCCTGGCTCCCCACCACCCCCGGCCCCTCTTCTTTCAGTTTTCATTAACTCTGATCTTCTCCCCAGCCTCAGCCTGGGATTTTTTCCCTTCTCTGCCTTCACTGGGTTGGGGAAACTGGATAGAAACGGTATTACCATTAATCGAGACAGGGAATAAAGAGGGAAACGATTTTAGGAAATAAAGAAGACATACTAATTCAGAGGGTGAGAAGAGGAAAAGAAGATAATTTCAGACTTAGACATATAGAAATGTTGGTGCCTATGGGACCTCTGTGTGAAAAGCCCAATAAACTGTTGGCAATACAGCTCTGGAGTGAACACACAATGGTTCTAAGACAGAGCTATACTTTTGGGGGTCACTGACATAGACTGGAGTAAGCTATGGGTATGGGGGATCTGGGGTATCCTAACACCAATGTGGAGTGTGGAGGAAACCGAGCAGTGAAGGAGAGGAAGTCAAACAGAGGTAAAAGAGGAAATCTAGGGAAACGGTCTTGTACAAACTAAGTGAAAAATGTCCCAAGAAAGTGTTGGCATATGCTGAAGGCCTGGGTGAAAACGCATCTCAGTAACTAAATTAAAAACAGAGGAGGACAAGTAAAATAAGATTTCAGAAAGCATGAAATGGATAAGAGAGATAACCCTAGAATGGTAACATTCTAGGATGGTAACATTAGGAATGGTAACATTCCTAAGAAAAAGAGAAAAAGCTAGAATTAGACTCACAAAGACAGAAAAAGGCCTGAAGAAGGTAGAGCCGTTATTAGTGGACAATCCCACCTACACGGGAATCCTGGCTGCAGAAAAAGGCACTAGGTGCCATCAGCTCCTCACCAGTCACATTAATCTAGTTCCCAGTCAGATCAGAGCCCTTCTTTTACTTTCTCATGACCAAGATCTTAGCAGCCTGCAGTTCTATCTGGGCAACTACAATTACCAAATTAACAAGCCCTTATTAGATTCCCACAATGTGCCCGGGACTGTGTTTCATGCTTGAGATACAAAGATGGCTAAGACCTAGGGCCCTCACTGGCTTCTCAAATGCTGTCCCTTCTATTCAAGGCAAGATTAGTACACTGCAACAAAAAAGCCCTAACAGCTGAGCAGCACTCGGTTGGGAATGACAAACAGAACATGGATGATCACAGTTTAGGTAAAAGACTCATCATCACCCACTTCACCACAATATTTTGTTTTCCTTTCCCTAAACACATAAAGACACATAAAGACGGGAGAACCCTGACGCTTGATGGACAATTTAATTGAGACTCTTGGATGTGCAAAAAACCCAGCAGGATCCAAGCTTCCAATTACAGTTTGAAACAACACAGAGAAAGTTCAGAAGTTTGAAGACTGGCCTAGGTACCTTGCTATTAACCTTCATTTGCTTAGGTCACTAAGTAGAAATCCATGGACTCAGAAATATGCCTTTTATAGCAAATCCACTCTCAAGTGTGAATGGGCTCTCACTTCTGTCAAGTCCCTGACATCATCTCTCACGTACAAACTGAGTTGATACTTCCAGTTTGGTTGCCTACTTATTAACAATAGTCACTTCCCTTCCTAGAGTATCTTTCCTCTATACAAATTTCTCCTTACCTTGCTTCATATACTTCCAAACAGAAGCCTCAGAGAACTGACTCTACCTGGCTTCCATCAAGCTGCAGCTCCCCTAAATAGAATGTGAGGAAAAGTGTGTTTTCTATTTCCTGTAAATCTCTTTATGATAGCTAATGCAATAATAGGTGAACGAGGAAGCAGGTAATCACAGCAGTGTTAAATTTAACTATAACACTAAGTAAAATAATTATTAATGTATTCACAAGACACAAAACATATGAAATCATAGTATTTTTAACATGTAATCAGAAACTGCATGCTCAACTATGTAGTCACTAAAAGCCATGGCACCTGGAGCATGAGCAGAAGACACTGAAGCTTCCTTGTGTCATAAAGAATTAGGGGACACGTGATTTGGAAACTGTTATGCCTTGACTTATGAAACTGGCTAAATAACACCAATTATCATGAAAAGAGCACAAATTTGAGGGTAACCCACAGCTAACTCCCCTGTTGCCTTTCAAAAGACTTGAAAAAAGTTCTCATTTATTACATGTTCACTCTCCTTTAACCGACTATTTTTCTTGACTGAACCAAATTGGTAAGACAGATATAAATATGTGAAAAAAGTTAAAATGGAATGTATAACTTTTTCTTTTGCTTCAAACGTGATAAAGAGAATAGAAAGAAAAGGGTCACTTGATGATTATAAATCAATTAGCTAAACATCTGGTACCAGCAAGAGGAGTGTATTCTTCTTCAGTCACTAGCCAGGCATCTCGGGCAGCCACGGAACTAGTTCCTATCGCAGCACTGGTAATGGCTTCACCGATAGTGAACTGAAGTTCTATCTGCTTGGCCTGCAATGAAGGAAACAAAAGCCATGAATCAGAGACAGCACTGTCCCAAAACATCCATTTTACAGAAAGACTGCTTAATATCTTTTTTCTCAGTATGCTTTGTTTTGACTCAGCTGGACTGCTTTTGGCTAATGGGATGGTTTAAAAGTGAGGTAGGGTGAAGGAATGAAGAAGGTAAGAATGGCTCGAACATCTTTTCCAAGTTTACGTTGCACTCCTCACCTTCAATAGAAAACCTCTACACAATGATTTTTAACCTCTGAAGAGAAGGGCATGGACTCTGAAGCCGCACAGGTCTCAATGCAAATTCTAGCTTTGTCTCTCACAAGCTGCCTATCCTTAAACTCTGAGTCTCAACTTCTTCACATATAATATGAGCATAATACCATCACCATCTCATCAGGCTGTAATGATTTAATGAGATTAATGTACAGAAAGCTTCTAGTGAATTCCTAATTTGTAGTAACTGCACAGTAAGTAGCAGCCATTATAACGTAATACCAACTCCTCTTTGCAATCTTATATTACATGATACCTACAAGTTATTCTCAAATGGTTCAGGAAAAAAATAAGGAATGATAAAGCAAATACGGTAAATGTTAAAATTCGGTAACTCTGAATAATGGGTATAAAGGAACTCTTTATATTATTCTTACAATTGTGCTGTAAGTTTGAAATTGTTTCAAAAATCATGTCAGAAAAATTCTATATGATATATTGTCAAATTTTAAAAAGTTTAACATTTTTGACACACTTCCCAAATATGGTTCACTGACTCAATGCAGAATTGGACCTGTCTTAGTTCCCTCTGGAATTTTTCTGTTTACTGTAAACTGTTAAGAAATCTAAGAATAAGGGAACAGAAGAGAATAAAAAACAGAAAGTATGAGGGATATGGGAATATTATGACCTTTTGAGAGAACTCTACAAAGCAGACAGACAACAGTTTAGCAGCTCCTAATCTCAAACAAATGTCTTGATACAGTGTCAAATGCTGTATCACATGCTTCCTTTTCTGTGAGAAAAGGATTTAAGGGCTTCAGGCCCACAACTTCCCAGGTCTAAGCTGAGAAAAAGGAATTTCAACAAAGAGAATCCAATATTAGGGATTCATTTTATGTGCCCTTTTTTTACATGTTTCCTATTGTTAATAACAATAAAATTGGCATTATAAACAAAAACAAAACTCCCTAACTCCAATTATGAATAATATTATATCTAGACTGCTTTATATATTCCAAAATAAGAGGAAGTCAATAGATGAAATAAAAATAGGCACATGGGGATTCATTACTCTACTTTGTGTATATTTGAAATTTTCCATGATAAAAAGTTAAATAAAAAAACAAAACTTCAGAACTTTGTCACAGCTGACTGTGAAGATATTTGCTTCTCTGAGTTTCATGCTTTTTTTTTTCATTCTTATCCTTTAATCTATCATGTTTCCAGCTTTTCATATATTTCTGTACTTATAAACTCTTAATAGCTTCAATAGCAAGTTAAGAATCCAGACAAACCTTCATTTATTTAAACAAAACTAGAAGAAATCCATCTTTTCTCACAGATTTTAAAAAAGAAAAAAGGTGAAAAAAGCAGACATCATAACGCTTTCCCCCAAGTGATTACAACGTCAGTGACATCCACGGAGAACCTGATACGGGTATAATTAATTCACTACCAAAAAATTTCACCTTAAAATACTGAATTAAATCTAACTATGGGCAGTGAACACACAATGCAATGTACATATTTATATGTGTGTGTATATATATACATATATATATATATGCGCATATATACATGTATATGTGTATATATTTATATTATATACATACACATTATATATATATGCCTTACTGTTAAATTGTACACCTGAAACTTACTAGATCTTGTTACCCAATGTCGCCATAATAAAAATTTTAATAATTATAAATTTTTAAAAAAGAAAAAAAAATACAGAAATAAGAATCCAGAGCCCTAAAATTTAATACTTGCTCTATCACTTAGCTGCCTGAGTCCTCATCCCCAACTCTCCTCACCCCCATCCTTTAAGGCCCAGCAGCAACCTCGCCTCCAAAACACCTGCACCAATTCTCCCAGACAGAAGTACCACCCATGCCGTCCTTTGTGAGTCTACTGCCTTATACACAAATGTCTCTTCAGGTTCAGTTACTCTGCCAATACTTACTGAAGTCCTACCACTAACAATCACACTGCTAGGCACTGGTTTTACAGTGGGGAATGAAACCAACTCTGTCTTCAATCTAGTGGGCAATTAGATTGAATGCTGCAAATGCAGTGGTGATAAATGCTGCAAAGAAAAAGCACCGAGAGTCACAACAGCACAAATAACTGGTTTGAAGGGTCAAGAAGGCTTTCCAGGGGACAAGCAACAACCTGAGAAAGAAGGAAGTATGGGTCTTTCAAAAGCTCGGGGCAAAGGAGGATGGAGAGGCTGGCATCAAAAATGTAAGTGAGCGACAAGAATCAAGGCTGGATCAGGGGCTAGATCACGCTGTGCTAAGACAATTATCATACTGGGCAGCAGCTGTCAAATGGCAAGTCTTCTCCACTATACCAGGAATTTATCAACAGGACAGAAGCTAAGTAAGTCATTAGGCACAAGAGCAACTGGAACACCCGCACCTATTCCCCATATCTAGCTGACTGAGTAGGTTTTCTCTTCTACCCACAGTGCACTGTGCTTTACTCAAAAATTATGACATAAAGACTTTCCCACATGATTAGTCAATGCCATGCCTGCCACAGTGATGAGCCCAAGGCTGGCATGCAATAAGTACTTGGTGAATAAATAAATGAAAGGTGAATTTAAAATCTCACAGCATGCTATAGTCCGACTTTTGTTTGAATGATTAACAATCGGATAGCAATAATAAATACCTCCACAGAATCCATCAGACCTTGCAGGAGTAGTTTCTGGTGAGGAAAATCTCCATCTCCAACTGGAAAATATCCCAATGTTTGGATTGCTCGTTCTTTCATCTGGAAGAAGAGAGTTTTTTTCTTAAACAGAGTTTATAACAGCTGTACCCCAGAACATTTCCACAACGAGACAGCAGGAAGGGGCAATCTAACTAATGCAGCAGTGCACAGGTTTTTGGTTTGTTTTTAAGTATCTAACTTTACAGAATCATGTCTGTAAGACAATGGAGCGACAAAGACATAAAACTGAGTCCACAGTTGCAAAAGAAAAAAGAAGAAAGCCTTTAATTAGGTTTATTATCCTTCAAACTACATCACTTAAAAATGTAGGTTTTGGGCCCGCAGGACCTAAGATCAAATGACACAGCCTGATCATTTTAGTAGCCTTTACAAGTATGTATCCATAGGCAAGTTACCTCACCTCTCTGTGACACAATTTCTTCATCTGGAAAACACAGATGACAATTATATCTACTTCACTAGACCTTTTGGAGGATTCAATTATACGTGAAGCATTTAGCATAAACCTGGCACATTACAAGTGCTCAACAGTGGTTGGCAATGATTAACTAATAACTAATAAAAACTGTACTGTATGATCTCAGAAAGTTTCAAACAGTAGCAAGACCAAGAATAAGATTACATGTTTACTAAACCTGTAGTAAAATAACTATTCTGTTCATTAAATCATTTCATATTTCAATACTAAGGTGTTCTGACCACAAAGAAAATGTTTTAAAGTCTATAAAATTTTTATCTAAAACTAAAAAACTATAAGTATCCTTTCCCTTTCAGATTACTCACACTGTTTACTAATGCCCAGATTTCTTAAAACCAAACTTGCTGGAGGAGGTTAAGATTTAGATTTGGTCTGAAATTATAACAATATTTAACACTTTATTAACTAGCACTTTATTATCTAGCACTTTATTATCTAACACTTTATTACCTGATGCATTTAACACTTTACCCAAATCTTAATAGTTACGAGCCTAAATTGGAGTAACTAGATCAAATGGTGCGCAAAGGTTATGCACAAATCATCCCTAACTCAAAATTAAACGGTCACCTAGACTTTCCTCTTTACCATTCCTTTTTGCATTAAGTCCTTCCTCCAGCTGCAATGCCATCTACCTCTTTACAAACGTGTTTTTGCACATATATATGTATATATACACATACACACACACATATATAAATAGAAATAATATCAGAATGGAAAAAAATAGAGACTTGCCTTATTTGTTTCCTTACTGGAGGGTATTCTATTTAGTAAGCTTTCCACAAGATGTAATTTGGTGAAGCCAGACCCCTCACTGGGGATTGGGAGAGGGCCATTTCTGCCAATTTCACCCAGGGCTGTACAGGCAGCAACTGCCAGGAGAGGAGATGTGCTGTCCAAAAATGACCCTGTAAGCATATTTGGACAAAACTAAGAATAAAATACTATTATCTTTGTGAGCCAAAGCAACCAGCAATGTCCACAGGATTTGTAAAAGACAGCAAAACAAAATCAAAGTCTACAGTATCTTCTAGCTGATAATGTGTTAATGTTTGCTCAGTAATAAAAACTATGGAAACAGGACATAGAGTAGTGTCCTTTTTTTAAATGTTTAAAGTTTTTCCATAACACAATCATGTCATATAGAAACATGTAGAAAAAACATGTAGGAAAAGAGCACTTTTATTGTTATTAAAAACTATTTAGCATCAAATAAGGTTTGTGAAAAGGCTTGTGACTTTAAAGTTCATTGCTGTAAAAAGAGATCCAAATGCTATATTAAATTGTAACCTAATTCAAAAATTGCAGCATCCAAGCCAGCACTGGCACATTAATCACCTATTGTTTCTGTGGCATTCTGAATGACTTTCTCTTGTTCAGGCAGGAAGTCAGCATCGGTTTCCAGGTCTCGTTGCTCTGCCATTCTCATTTTCTTTTTAGCCAGATATCTTCCTACTGTGAATCCCAATGCAAGCAAAGATCCATGCTGTATCTCTGGGCTCTGAGTATAACAAAAGAGCATATGTCTGTCTCTCTCTCACATGTGCAAGAATGCATTGAAATAACTGTGTCCCTCCAACAAAACGTAAGGCCAAAGAATAAAGTGATCATTCCAATGGATGCTAACGAATCAGGCTTAAGGAATAAGAGAAATTGAATTTTTAACACAGATAATTCCGAAAAGTTATACGTAGTCCTGATTCACTTCGAGATTTAGATTCCCTAATCCCTCTCCAACTCTGGGTGAGATAACTTTCTTGCATGCTCCTATTATAGCACCCATGTAACTATACCATCATAATCTTCAAGCATAAATTCTCCCTGTTGCCAACCAAACCCAATAAACAAATCCTAACTGCTAAAATACCTCCAAACGAAAGGTAGGCCATAAAATATGTAAAAGCACATGGTTTTGACAGTGTTTTCTGCTAGGACAGGCACAATAACAGGTGACAGTGGATGGGAAAGAAAAAAGGAACATTTCTGAGCACCAGGTAGTAGCAAGGAGTCTCACGTACTTACTCTCTGCTGCATTCTCAACACCTAAAACAGTGCCTATCGGACTCAAGGCACACAAATTTGCTGAACCAATTCAATCGATATATTATCTATCTCATTTAATCTTTACAATTATAAAAGCTTATTTTACGAATGAGAACACAAAAACTAAAAATATATTAGATGCTTTTGTAAAATTCTACTATCTCCCACAAATAAAGAATGAAGACCAAACTGGTAACATACATGGTTATCTTTTGTAGTCTTTATAAGCTGTTCTATCATTGACTTCAACTCACTTCCCGACACTGTAGAGACCACCACAGAATAAAACAATGCTGCCAGTTCACGCATCTCTTCTTTACTACTATTCATCAGACTCTGAGCGGTGCAGAAAAAGAAATATATACATGATATGTAATCATCTTCCTGCTGACAACACCTAACATTTAAAATTAAAAGAATAAATGATACATTATATTGTTCAGTCTATTGGTATCCCTGAGAAAAGAATACAAGCTATTATTTCAAAATAAAAGGTGAATTATATACCAAAATCTTCTGTGCATTTTCATCAAAGATACTAAAACAAATGGAATTAATACACAGATGATCTAAAATAGAGGTCAACAAATGTTTTCTGTAAAGTGCCACATAGGGTTTGTGGGCCATATGGTTTCTGTCACATCTCCATTCTACAACTGACATGCAAAAGCAGGCACAGACAATAGATAAACAAATGGGAGTATCTGTGTTCCAGTAGAACTTTATGGACATTCTTAATTCTCACATGTCAGGAAATGTATTCATCTTTTGATTTTTTCAGCCATTTAAAAATGTAAAAACTATTCTTAGCTTGCAGGCTGTATGAAAACAGGAAGCTGACCAGATTTGGCACAAAGACTGTAATTTGATGACCCCTGATCTACAAGATCAAAAGTCAAAATCTTTAACATCATTTTGAAATCAGAAAATATTCACAAAAAATTAAAAACCTTTTAAACTGGAATCAATTTCACAACAGCAGATTTTCCAGAAAAGTACAAAGCTCACATCTCTTGGTAAATTACATTCATTCTTTCACACATAAAGAGATAACCTGTACATTTTACCATAATAATTCAGGGTGCATTTTCTGAAAAGAACTGCATTATGTAACACATGAGGTATATAAAACTATATGGGCCATACATACACTAAAAAAATTATTCATTGTTTAACTGAAATTCAAATTTAACTGATCACATATTTTTATTTGCTAAACCTGGCAATACTTTTGGTGTGACCATGGGACAAGGACACTCTCCTACCTGACTGGTGGGAGTGTAAACTGGTACCACTCACATGGAGGACATGCACTACCTATCAAAATTGCAAAAGCACACATCTTCAACTTCTGGGGAATCCACCTAAAAAATACTTCTTCATATTCAAAATGATGCACTGTTCATTGCAGCAGACTGGAAGTACCCTAAATGACCATCAGTAAGGACCTAAATAAATTAAGGAACACTCGTACACTAGAAAACAATGAAGCTGTTAAAACAAAGAGGATGCTCTCTCTGTAGTTATGTGTTAACGGAGAATAAAATAAAAATAAAAAATGCTTATTTTTTTCATGTGAGTATATGCATTAAAAAACTCAAGAAGATACACCATGTATAAACAAATGATGACCTATATATATTTGTCAGGTGACAGAAGAAAGGGCAGGAAGTTGAGGGATTCGGGTAAGTGGGAAGCAGTTATGGAAAGAAGACAATTTACATATTTTTTAATTTAAACTACACAAATCTATTAAACTTTTAAAACAGAAAAATAATGTCTTACTCATATAACTCAATTTATCTTGCACTCTCACTAGATGGATCATTGAGACAACCTACATGCTTCTCAATAAGCCTTTGATGATGAGAGAATTTTCAAAATGAGCTAAAGGCATAATAGGTCATAGGAACTGGCAGGAAGATGAAATCACAAGACTGACATTTAAAATATACAGAATCAAAAAGAAATATGCATAGAATATACCTTTATCCATTCTGTTTTGTCTACAAATTTGGTAGCCAACTTTTCCGGATACACTGAGACAGCTTCCAAGAGACAGTACATGACTGGCAAACCTAAAAAAGAAAGAATTCAGAACCAATTTAATTTCAAGAAAAGTGATAAACATACAGGGATCGTGAAACTCTTTTAAAGCTTTAGGAGGCGTTCTCCAGTTCTACAAAACAAAAATAAACCTAAATACACTATGTGATTCAATACTGCAAATTTAAACTAGTTATCCATAAAAAGATGTCCCATTCTTCACACCCCCTTATGAAGTAAAAATATATTATCTATTATTACCATTTCTTTCTGAAAAGAGAAACAGTATATCAGAAATGAATCAGATCAGTTTAGAAAAGAAACAAAGGCTAATGTTCAGTTACTGAAGAGAAAATAATTTTGCTATAAATACTCGATTGATTTTAATATTAGATTTTTGCTTAAGTGCTTTAATATCTATCCTCGGAATCACGACCTCATACCTCCAACACCTGCTAAGAGCTGCTGAAGCAGGCCAATGTAGATCTGAACAGGGTTGGTTTCTCCACTTTTGGAAGAAGATGAGGAGGCTGTCGCCTGGTTGCCTGACATTAAAGTCCGTATATAGCGTCCAATGGCTGGGGCATGATCTTGCATATCGGCCAAACTCTGAGAGGTGGGCACCACTCCTGCACTGTGAGCTAGGCACATTCGTAAGTAGAGAACTATCTAAAAACAGAATGAATAAGAATACAAGATAAGTTTCTCGAAAAATCAATGTGGGAAGGTATTCTTCAAAGTGACAGTTTCCAGTTTTGATTCCCCTACCCTCCTTCATAAAGCTATTCATAATCCTCACAGAAGCTGAAAAATATGACTCAATATGTTAACTGAAATTACCATACGAAGCAAAATTTACCTAACAAGCTTTTATAAATCCAAAGAGTATTTTTAGTGGAGTTTAATGGAGTTAAAATGCAAACTCAACTTCTAAAGTCTAATACATCACAATAAAAATTATTTTTAAAAGGTGTGTGTGTGTGTGAGAAAGAGAGAGAGAGAGAGAGAGAGAGAGAGAGAGAGAGAGAAAGAGAGAGGAGGAGGAGAGGGGAGGGAGAAAAGAAAGAGAGATATTGAGCAGAAACCTGGGGCAAATGATCTATTCCTGTGGAACTCCAGTTGTATTTAATCTCCACTGACACAAGAATTTGAGAATATGGATTCAAATCATCTACAGAGAGTAAAAACCTCTGATATAAACTGGCCACTGAGGAGTCCTCTGGATCTCTCACCTTAGGACAGGCAGAAACTACACTGTGAGTATTCTTCCTCATTCTGAACATTATCATCTCTTCTCATTTAATTAATACAAATCAATGACCTAAACAATAGAATTTCCCTTATAAATGTGACAAATGAATCTCTATCACTCTCCAACCTTCAAAACTAGAAAACTCAAACAACTCTGACATATTGTTGGCTTTAAAATTTAAATCTAATTGGCTGTAAAATCCTAATAGTAATCAATGCAGAGCATCCACTTCTTTCAATAAGAAAATCTCACTGAGATAAATATACAGACTCCACTATGAATTAAAACAATACCAATTACCAAATACCGTTTTTCTAATAACCTGGTTTATGGGTTTAATCTAGAACACAAAAAATTCATAGACATCTCTTTGGATGTGACATTTTCATTTATAATCTTTAGAGAAAGCAAAACAGAAATAAATGCCAGTCCTACCTCTCCAAAGGCTGCTGGGTTAAACGGAAGGACAGTGGTGCCAGTCATATACTTGGCTGGAGTTTTCATTCGGTGGGAAGCCTAAGAGAAATAAGCCCCAAACACGATTACTGAAAAATGGTGTCCATGTCCCCTTCCTCAATTCAAAAATAACTGTACTTCTAGCTACATTATTGTTTGCTACTGTTTATTCTAGTCAAAACATCTTCCCATTAATCATGCTGATTATTCATGTCCCTCAAATCCTAAATGACAGATGTATTATCTTTTCTTCCTCATGTTTTTTCCTGGCTTGTTTAAAAACAATAAACCTACTCCAGATATCTACTGACACAGTCACCCCAGGCCACTGCATGTCAGTTATTCTTATTAATAATGGAGGCAGGAGGAAAATAGGAGCACAAAAGCATCTTCTGACCACAAATATGACAGTGCTATAGAGTAGAAAATCATGGTTACTTAATACTGAACTCCTTAAGATGTCTATGTGAGCAAAAACCTAGGACCACCAGCACAGGCGGAAGGCAGTAAGGTATGCCCCAGCATACTCAAAGAAACACTGATGTAAAAAGTAGGAAAGGATCAGGGCTGGGGGTTATGACTGCCAATACTCTGTACGATCTACCAGCAGAGAACACCGTGCAAAAATAGGAGACTTGCAAAAGCAGATGTGATGTTCTTTTATGACTAGGGCAGAAAAAATGTGAACTGCTCCCTGAAACAGTCTTCAACTTAAGGTGCCCTAAATAATACCCTTAAAAACAAAAAGGAAATGTATTTTTAAGCATGTCTTGCCAAGAGAAAAAATTTTAAGCTCAGCCAAAATGTTAAAGAACATAAAAGAAACTGTAAGCAATTCAGATCTGGGTGAAACAAATCAATTACATTTAAGAATTATATTTTTCTCGTTTTGTATCTTTTATTGTAAATATTAACATTGTTAGAAACTACTACTATTCAACATTTAGCGGTAACATTTTAAACGTGTCATCTAAAATACGTATGCTTATTTTCATCATCCATTACATAACTCAAACTATCATCTAAAGTTAAATGTCATACCTTTTCTTGGATATAATATACCATTTCTGGGAAAGAAGGCATCTGCTTAGAAGCACTTTCTTTTCTGTTTTTACCAGGAAGACACCTTAATACTCGCTGTGCTTCTCCATGAACTTCTTCCCGTCTTTCAGAAAGACAAATAAGAATAAACTTCACCAATTGGAGAATAATTATTTGAAGATTAAGAACAATAATTTTATCTGGCAGCTGGGATTCTGAAAAAATGCCTTAAGCAGATTCTTGGCTATCTAAGCAAAGAGTCATAATATATATTATAAGAAGTTACTTCTTTTTGGAAATTTCATGAGATTTGAAGAGTCATGAGGCTTGCATTTTTAAATTTTACCCACCAGTAAAAACAAGACAGGTTATAACTACAAGTCTATATCATATCAAGGGCCATAATTTTAACTGTTTAAGAAATTGCTTCTAAATGCCATAGACTTACATTACGAACAACATACATTTTAGTAGTTTTCAAATAAAATTAAAATGAACCCAAATTCGAAGTAACACCTTTTGAAACTTACGGATCTCCTGCAGCTAGTAAGAGCAAATATCTGGAAGGTATATGATCTGAAGGAAACACCGTGCTCGCAAATTTCACAGCCACTTGTCGAACTTGAACTTCAGGCTATTTGACACATAAACATGCACACACACACAAACACACACAGATTTAAAAAAAAATTACGGACAACTCGTTCTAGTCAAGATAAGTCATCTTAACTGCAAACAATCAAAATTTAAGTTGCTATTTCAATAAATATGTCTAAATAAATAAAATTAAGATAAATCATTTGTCCAAGATTTTTAATCATGTTGTTTAAAAGTCTTTGGATAGTGATATTACTTAAAAAGTACTTTTATGATCTAAGAGGACCCTCCAAGTAAAGCAAGAAAACCCACAGAGACCATAGTCAGAGAATCTCTGTACAAGCATATCCTCAGCCCGACCTTGAGACCAAGGTCACTATGACAGTTGATGCCCACCACCTGTTTCCCCAACTCTCAAACTCTCAGTCACATGAGTGAAATTTGAATATTTTACAGGGAACACAAACAGATCTCACTTGGAATCCCTACAAATATGAAGCAAAATACCCTCCTCAACTGTTCCAGATTAGCTCTAAAGTAAAAACTGACTCCAAGATAAAGTTTCAACTACATAAGTATATTCAGCTAACTTAAATAGATTAATAATGTATGACTACAAAGCTCAATCAGAAAAGCAACTGCAGAATCTATTTGATGTTTAAGCTTTATTCTCATGTACTTTCCCCTTAGGCCATTCCTCCAGTCACAACATGAGTGAGACAGATGACACTAAGAAATAGATGCTGTCCCCCTGTTCATTCAGGTAGTCTTCCTTGAGTTACTTTAAAGAGCAATGGTATTAAGGATAGTCTATGTAATTTAGCGTAGGATCTGGTTGCTTTAAATATAGTCTGAGAAAAGAAAATAAATTACCTTTGACTTGATAATATTGTTACATGATTCGATCTACACAAATATAACCAGTGCCATTCCTCTTCATAAGGTTACTTAGAAAATTTTTCAGTATTCTATTCTATTCTAATGAGCTTGCAAATAAGCCTATAATTCTTTGTCCATGATATATGACCATGAACCATGTACGCCAAGTGATTTAACAATGGGACTCTATATATATAACAAGCTTTCTGAGTGAACATAATTATACTGTCGTATTTTAATAGAAACCAGATACCTTTCTGAACCTTAAATAATTCCCTTAATATAAATGTACTAAATATGCCAGCCAAATCTCAGAAAACACAATTTATATTAATCTCAATAATACTTTTGACATCATTCCCTCTTTTAATCTTCCTCTCTACTCCTAGAAATGGAAGACAAAAAAAACTAAAGCAAATACATAATATATTATTTTATATTGTATATTACATGATGTATAAACATATATATGTGTATATATTCAAAACTCTACATTAAATGCTCATGAAAACCAAATAAAGAATACTAGAAGGAAGATGAGTATGTATGCTGATACTGGCTTACTTACTACAGACTCATTTTGATATATCAAATTTGTCTTTCTTTCTCTCTGCTTTTCTCCCTCAATATTACCTATAGAACTCTACCCACAATGGACCGCAGTACACAGCTACCACTTAAGACAAAACACTTCCAACTTGAAGAATATGACATTAACAACAGTTTTTCAACATGGAAGGCTTTAAACATAAAGTCTCTGTGAATATCACTACTCCTCCTCCCCTAAAATAAGATTTCCATCACAAAGAATTAAAAATACGTATATCATAAATCACAGTCCATGTAAAAGTAAATATTCCTCTTAATTATCAAGATAGTTAAGGAGAAAAGCAATTCAAATTTTGTTCTTAAAAATGTAAAATGCATATACTACCAGCCACTGTAGTTCAGAGTTGACCCTACCTTTATTAAGTATGAAGCCACAAGTGCCTCCATGAGAGTTCTCTGTGCTCCTTCCAAAGTACTGTAAGCTCCAACCATCATAGATAATGCTTCTTGAATAGCAAGTCGAGTCTCAGGCTCTTCCTGTAAAAGATAATAAAAAGTGTTTCCCGCCCTGTTGGGTTTCCAAGTGAGCATCCAAACTTCCCAGGTATTTTCCTACCTTACACAGGGCTTCGAAAAGCTGCTGCACAAGAGCTATATCCTTAGTGAATAAATGGGGCATTCGACTGTAAGAGAATACAAGATCATCATTACTATCATTTCCATGATACGGAAGAAATGAAATTAAACACAAATTTTCCTGAACTTGCATTTTCATCTCTGAACCATGTCAGCATCATTAAATTACCTAACCAGAGGGCAAATATTTTTATAATATTTAATTCATCAGCTGTCTAATCCAAGTAACCCTTGATTAATACATACATTATCTACTCTTTATTACAGTCCATGCATTCAGTTAACATTTCTGATTTTAATATAAAGAAATAGATAATTAAAACCAAACTGCTATTTAAACTAAAGGCTATCGTGATAAGGGGCTTTGTTACTTCATGCCAAAAGAGAAGAGACAAGGTCTGCTGACAACCCTGCACTGTATCAGTTGACCTGGGGTGGCTTTTTTTCTGAGCCCCAAAGATCATTTCCCTGCATAGTACAGGAGAGCAAGACCTAACCTACACAGGTCAAAAGAGAACCTGTGCCAGGGTGGAAGCAGCACCTGGGTTCACCAAAGATGTTGCACCTCTATCTCCCTGCTTTGAAATACAGTAAAGGAAGAGGAAACAAGAAAGAACTGGAAGCAAGAAATCATAATAAGCAAAAGAAAAACATCCATCTTTGGGAACAGGGTCACACAGAATCATAATATAACACTATCGAAAAAGAGAATCATTAGCAAGACCTTGATTATGGGGATTATAAAGACTAGTAGAGTAAGTAGCAATAAGAACACTTAAGGTCAATCAAAAATCTCTGGAATCCAAGAAAATGTAACCCATTATGACACAATCCACTTCAAAATTTCATCGAGACTACCATTTAATATGGTGACATTATCATCAAATCAAATGTAAGTTAAAATGTCTCCCATCATTTTCCTTCTATGAGGAAGACATTTCTAAACAACCTATGGCCATTAAATACATTTCCTTTCAGAATCACAACAAACTTATTCTCCAACCATTATTAAGTGCCATATAATTTTTCTTAGTTTACCAACAGAGTATCTCTCACTGAAAAAGAGTTTACTCACCTGGAGAGTTTTCCAACAGCTGAATATGCCATTGACAGTAGCTTAGGGTCCTTGGAATTAAGAAGAAAAAAAAAGAACAAAAAACAGACAAAACAAAAAACACAGTAAACGGCATAACCTTTTTGCTACAATTACATGCATTATTTTGATCCTTGGTAAACCTGGTATCACTCTGCCTAACTACGCGATATTAGTATCTGAACGAAACAAACAGAAAAAGTCCAAACCCAGAATTCATCACACTACTTAAAGGAAAAACAAAACCTTGCATCCCCAACTCACTCCAAAAAGAAACTGCAGTGGTCATAGACAAAAAGGTTCTCTTAGTTGGTGCTAAGTTCAGGATATAGTTCAACACTGTGTAACCTGCAAACACCAAAATTCATCTTCAACACACTAGGAAAACAGCTTCTTAACTTATTAGAAAATTAACCACTCATCCAACAGACTAAAATCCTCCCTCTTTCACCCAAAATTGCAGTAAGCTAAGGAATGATTCTTTTTAAACTCTGCACTGTAAAAAACGGCTTCCTCTTGTATCTTCCACTATAAAAAATTAAAGGGATCAGAGTCATCAAATGAATGAGGTTGCCTCCTCAAACAGAATTTTACATGGTTTAATGAAAAACAATATTCTGACTACGCAGAACAAAGTAACACTTCTGTAAGTTGAAGGACACAGGATTCACCTTTCCACACATAGATGGTCACTCTCATGGATTCATAACTAGGAAGACATGCAGGTGTCACCTGGAGGTAAGGGGATTAGGGCCCTATGGTTTATCTGGCCTCTCTAACCTATTTTTAAATATATAGATTTCCCTAAAAGCCCCAAAGCATTTTTATTTCTACCAACCATCCAAAGCATCTGACTATGCCATAAAAGTAATCTGAAAGTTTCCCTAGGCCTTAAAATCCATGCAAGCACTATTCAACAGGAAAAGATAGAAGAGCCAGGCCTAACACTGCCCCCAAAGCACAACTGTACAATGAACAGCTTTTCACTAGTAATAACATCTACTAATGTGCCTTCACTGAGCTGAATGATTTACGTGTATTTCTCATTTAATCTTCACAAAACCCAATTAAGTGGTATTATTATTTTCTAATAAAGAATGAAGGTCTAAAGAATTTAAGTAACTCACAGAAGAACAAAACTTGGATTCAAACTCAATTCTAATTCCAAATGGCAAAATCTTAATCATTTTACTCCTGCAAACATGCATTCAAGTTTCACTAAACCTTTGGGAAATAATGTTAACTAGACTTCTTGAAACCTTATTTTTAAGCAAATTCTCTTAAAATACTATAGATGGTGAGAGTGATACGGTAAGGACAAACAGGATTTAAAACTCTACAATCCAAAGAATCTTCATGCTACTTAGCTTAATGAATCAAAAATTTACTGAATGCATGTTTTGATAGAATTCTGAATCAGTAAAATGTCTGCCCCCAAGAATCAATACTGTTTCGCAATATAAGCAAATACAAATATAAATATGGAAATAATAAAATTTAACCAATTCTTTTCACTCCACTTTTGTAGAGTGCTAAAAGTAGAATAAAATGTATTTGCTTTTAAAGATGTTATTTAAAGAAATGATAAGACCCCTCAAGATTCATATCAGTTTTTAACACTTATTTCCCCCAAAAAAGCAAAGGATGGCAGTAATTTCTGGTATCTGTACCACTTCAAGTAAAAAGGTTAAGAAATAATGGAACCATAGCAAACTGTTAACTAAATTAACATGTAGACCAGAAAAGCTTGTAACAGAAAATACTTTAAAATATAAAATGTTAACAAAAGTTAAAAGACAAGTCACTTACTTCTTTATATTCATTGATTAACTTGGTGAGGCCATTCAAAAGCATTGGACCTAATGGCTTAATCTTGATTTCTGGACAACTTTAAAAAAAATAGCACACATACACAAAGCAAGATAAGAATCTCATAATTACATATCTTTTCAGATAATAACTAAAGACATAAGTGAAATAAGTCAAATAACCTATTAAAATCTGAATTTTTTAAAAAATAAGCAAACATGATTTCTCCAGGTAAGATATACTTGAATCATTTGATCACTCCAACAGCTTTGAAACTTTACAGTCAAGTAGCTCCAAAAACTTACGTTATACAAATGTGATGTACAAATTGCAGGGATAATGTTCTTAATTTTGAATTTGTATTTGTACCAAAAAGTCCATCATATACAACCTATGAGAAAGGAACAACTGGTCAATAACATTAATTAATAAGAAAAGCAATTGACTATTCTCAAATATTAGGAGTGAAAAGCACATCTTTGTACTACACCTTGTTCTTCAAAATAAATGCAGTTCTTTTTAATACACACATTTTAGCTGACAAACTTAGGAACCCAATCAGTAGCTCCAATCAATAGTCTGTGGAGTAACAAACACAATGGTTGACCTCACAAGTCTACAAAAACTTGTGAGTCTACCACTAGGAAGTCACAAAGTTCACACTGCAGTGGACCACCATTCTGCCAACAACTCCATATCACACAGAGGACATTAGCAGATAAGATCATTTGAGGGGAATTAGGTTTCTTAATTACATATAGTCATTCGGAAGAAGTTATTTAAAAAAAGCTTCATTCTAAAAGTGTATGGTCAGGGCATAGGTTCTCCATGTGTGGTGTAACCATGTCTAGATGGCAAAAACTCACAGAGTAGATGAAGTCTGGGCAGCACCCAGATGGTTCAGACATTAAACATCAACATCAAGGAAATCTAAACTCAAATGGGAAAGATATAAAAAAAACCTTTTAAAAATTCTCCATACTTTTTCCTAAAACTACTAACAGTGTTCCCATCTTAACAATAACATGTGGCTGGACACAGTACTAAGCATCTGCTCCATAACCAACACTACACAAGGTACTGTGGGATTCAAAAAAGATAAACACTGCTATCAGGGCACTCGAGATCTTCTTGAGGAGTCAAGCATGCACGTTAAAAAGGACATAGGACAATATATAATCAAGTGCTACATTATTTGGCAAAGACTTTTTTTTTAGAAAATTAATGTGATAAAACTATATTATATAGAATAATACACTAAGATAATAGAAGCAAAGAATTAGAGCACTAATGATTTGTGGGGAAAAAAAAAACCCATAGCATACACATTATATGTGAAGAATTATTATGTTAGATGATTTCATATGTTCAAAATTAAGGTATGGAAACATGTGCCTAGTTAAAGGCATTGGTCTTTGGAAAAAAAAGAGGCTCATCTGAATGATACCTTAAAGGAAACTGTGACTGACAGGTCAAGAAGAAAGGGGTAGGGCCAATCATACATGAGAATGGTAACACAATCATTAGAAGTGCGAATATAAATAAAGAATGCTTATGGGAGAGGGACAATGAGTTTGTTTTTAAATGTATAAAATTTTAGCTGGAGACTTATTTTAAAAACAGAAATAACTACAAATAAAGTATACACCTAAAAGATGTCTATGAACATTTTGTCACAAAATTCTACCTGCTTATTATGTAATGTAGTGTTACTACAACCACATTTTCTGAACCGAAATTATCAAGACACTGTCTGGGAAACAGTACTTGGAAAGTAAAACAGAAGAAGCCTTGTAAAAATTTTATGTTTCTGGAGACACAGAACTTGAAATTAGTCCAATTTTTGAGTACCAGATACTAGGAACAAAAGTTTTACATCCAGAAGGAGAAAGCAGCCACTTAAACAAATAAGCCTTAAGAGAGAGAGATGCTAAGGCAAGTCTACGTCCACCATCCAGTGAAAACAAACGAGTGTTCTTACTTTGGGACTGAAAGAGAAGAGGGGCAGGAAATGGGAACATTTCAGACAGAAGGGAGAACACTCAAGGGAATCCTGACACATGAGTAGATGTTAACAAGGCTAAAGCGGGGAGAGGAGCTGTGCCAGACAGAGGGAGCGTCAGCAGTGGATGCAGAACCATGAAAACAGCATATTTAAAGAGCAACACTCTTTGGTTGGAGCATAAGGTAAAGGGCAAAGAGGTTGTGAGAGATGAGACCAGAAGGGAAATAACTGCTAACTTTTCACCATTTACTGAGAACTTCATAACTGAATAACTACTAGCCACTGTGCTCTCAACTTTCTATTATCCCATTCAGTCTTTACAGCATTGCTGCAAGGTAGTTGCTACTACTCCACTCATTTTACAGATTTTTTAAAAAGTTTAAAAAAAAACACGAAAAAAACAGAAAAGCAGAAACAACTCTGAGGCTTATGTAAGATCAAAAGCAAGTAACTAATGACAAAACTACAATGGACCCTTGAACACCGAGGGGGTTAGGGGTGCCAACACCCCACTTCCCCCATATGCAACTGAAAATCCACATGTAACTTCTGACTCCTCAAAAACTGAAGAATACCCTACTGTTGACAGGAAGCCTTATCGATAACATAATCAGTTAATTAATTAACACTTACTCTGTATGTTATATATATTATATACTGTATTCTTACAATAAAGTAAGCTAGAGGAAAAAAATGTTATTAAGAAAATCGTAAGAAAACTACTTACAATATTTACTGAAAAAAAAAAAATGCATGTATAAGTGGCCCCATGCAATTCAAACCTGTTTTGTTTAGGGGTCAACTGCATACTCAAATCTACCTGCCTGAACTGGTTATCACTTAGATAAAAGGCAAGGGCTTTTGTGGAGGGGCTTGTATCCTACATTAACAGAATACAAAGATTTCTAACCACAAAAATAACTCTAGTGGCAACACAGAAAACAGACTGGCTGTGGGCAAGCCTCGAGGCAGGGAAACAAGGCAGAAGACTACTGCAATAACCAAAACAAGACATGGAGAGCCTCAGTTAATATAGCACACTAGGCGTAGGGAAATGAAGACTTAAGAAGCCAGAATCAAGAGGCTTTTGGCCACTGCCTTCATGTGGGATTTTCATTAAGGATGACTCATTTTTCCACTTAAGTTACATCTCTTGTGGAACCATTTTTGGAGAAAAGCCACTCAGAAAAACAATAGTTTGAGAGGGATTATCACCATACATTTAGGATAAATGGTAACCATATACACTATATAGTCTACAATTTAAAATTTTTAATCATTTCTGTAGCTAAATAAAGGAGACAGAAAAAGATACAAAATCTCATTAAACTTTTAGATACATCAACCTACCCCCTGAATATCCATTAATGCAGACATAAAAGGTATAAACAGGCCATTTTTCTCTGGAAAAAACAAATTACCTGAATGTTAGCTGGGAAAGTTTCCGCAGCTTGTCTAGAACGAAGGAGATGTGGAACAATCTTCAACTTGACTCTCGTACTGACTGGGTCCCTTTTCAGCTCTGGCTTCAGAACTGCTCCCTGTCAAAAACACGTTTAATTATAACTCAGCATTTAAAAGTCATTGTGACTGAAAAAGTCATGACAGAGCATCTAAATCAGTAGTCTCTCAAATTTTTGTTTCCAGATTGCTTTACACGCATAAAAATTATTGAAGACTACAAAAAGCTTTTGTTTATACTGGCATACTTATCAATATTCACTATATTGACATTAAAACTGAGAAATTTTTTAAATACTTATTCATTTTAAAATAATATTAAGAAACTCATTACATATTTTCACAAATAACATATTTTTAAGAAAAATATCCACAGTTCCCAGAACAAAAAACTATACTGAGAGAGTAGCACTGTTTGACATTTTCTGTACATCTCTTTACTGTCTACCTTCTGCATTCAATCTGTTGTGATACATTGTTTTGAAGTTGAAGTGTATGAAAACAACCCAACTCACAGGTAAGGGGATGGAAAATCAAGGATGACTTTAGCTTTTTCAAGTAATCGTGGATATTCTTTGATATACGAAAATGTGATAAATAGTTTGTTCAAGGTGAGTTGCCATTTGGACTTGAAACCCTGTCAACGAACTGTTACACATGCTGTTATACTAAATCCCACTGGTCTATCTAAGCACCCTTGTATGCTTCTGTAACATTATTGGTCATTTGGAAAACACTGGTGCACTGAGTTTAAACAACGTTTCATTATAAAAGATAAAAAAAAAAAAACCCCACTAATCCTGTCATTGAAAAGTCAGTATTAACAAACTGTCAAGCTCATTGTGATGAATACAAGTTTCCCAATATCCTAATTTTTGCTTGAAAGCTCAACTTTTATCATTGCCAGTAAATCATGTTGTTTTTTGTCATTTTAGATAACTATCTTCCACTCATCTCAATAACCAGTCTTCCCATCTACTCTTCAGATAAAATGTTTACTGCTTCATCCATGATATTCTTAAGTAAAGCTGAGTTTTAGTCTCTCTCTTTTTTTTTTTAACCATGAGTACTAACAGTGAAGAACAGAGTGACTGCCAGTATTATTTAGTGACACAACTTTGATTAACGCTTGGACTCCAGCAGTCGAACCCAGAATTGCTTTTGTACTATCGGTGCAAATATCAACACCGTAAAAGAAAAAAGCAAATTAATATCTTGCTTTTGTAGACCTCTAAGAGTCTCTCTGTGAATCAATGAGTCCATGAACCACACTCTGAGAACCACTAATCTAATCCAACCCTTTTGTTTTTTACATGAAGAACATGAGGCCAGAGAAGCTCTATGATAAGCCAAATCTCTCCTCCTGGGTACATTTATTATGGGCAGCCCATTCAGGACTGCGATCCCGGGAGGGGCTGCAATTCCCAATTCATTGTTCTTTCTGCTACACACACTCAATTTAATCTAACTGGAACTAACATGATTTTTAAAACAACTGTTTATGGTTTAAAAAGCAAGTGAGCAAACAACAAATAATCCTTGTCTGGGTTTAGACTTGGAACCTTAAACATAGTGAACTTAAACATAACTAATGTTATTAAGCGAACATTTTATTTTGAGGCTTCAGAAGAAGAACCCACCTATTTTTCTAGATTTCAGACCAGGGGTCAACAAGTACAGCCCGTGGGCCAAATCTGACCCACCATCTGTCTTAGTAAAGCCTGTGAGTTAAGAATAGTTTTTATGTTTTCAAAAGATTTTTTTAAAAAGAATAGTATTTCATAATACATAAAAATTATAGGAAATCCAAATTTCGGTATCCACAAAGTTTTACTGACACACAGCCACACTCATTAAGTTATATGTTGCCTAGGACTGCTTTCGTGTTATATCAGACTTGAGTAGTTGCAGATTCACAATCGTAAGGCCAGGAAAGCCTAAAATATTTAGAGAATAAGTTTGTTGATCCCTAATCTAGACAATCATTATTTAAGCACCTGAACTGGAATCACCAGATCAAGTAAACTAAATTACCAGAAGATTGTAATCCACCTAGATTAGCATGGTTTAAAACTAATACTTCCTATAGCACAGGTTCAGCTTAAATCAAAATAACTAGAAAAAAAGTGTTCAAATATATAGAGCAAATGTCAAAAAGTACTTTTTATGATGATGTGAGAATAAACCAAAACCACCTACCTCTTTTGTCTTCAGTGGTATATCTCCAAGGTATACCTTGTACATCTTATTAATGATGGCAGGGTTATTCCAGTCAATCAAGCTACAGAAGGTTTCAACACAGTTTGTTAAAATTATCTTTTTTCTCCCACTTCAATGATTTCAAAAAATCATAGCCCCAATATTTGTTACCAAAAGTTAGAAATACACAAATGAAATGGGCAACTGACACTACAGAAGGAAAGGAAAGGAAAGGGATTAACTCTACCAAAGTTAGTTTTTAAAGAAGAAAAAAAAAAGTCACTTAACCCACCTCAATTCAAAACATCATTGTACCCAATGGCCCAATTTGGTAGCACACAAGAACGCTGGGACTGTATGCCACTCCCAGGGCCAATGCCACAGGGCGGTTCCAACAGAGCAGAGCTATATTACACTTGGTCAAAGAGCCCCGGGGCATGAATCCTCTGTTTAACCACTTAAAAATTCAAAGTTGGTAAGGAGGGTGACAAAAAAACTTTACCCATTAAAGACAGAACCCTAGGAAGCACAAAGCCCATAGCATTTCTCTAATAATTTATCATTCTGTTTCCCAGCATCCCCCTCCTATCTATCAGCACACAACTGCAGTTTTAGGACCTAATTCTATAGAGCGGTCATGCTACCTTTAGTCACTAACATTAATTCCTACTTGAGCTCCACAATAAGATCAATTAGATTATCACATGATTAGTGAGTAGCACCTACCCTCTGCAGTGGCCTCCACTCAGTCATTCTATAAACCTAGCAATAAAACCATCCTGCGTTTGCTTGATTAGCAAGATTTAACCAAACTATCTTCTCTCTGTTTTTTAACATTGGTTCTGCTGTCAAGATAAGCTATATTTGTGCAAACACTAATCATTCCACTGCTTTTGACTTTTTCTATGCCATCTCTTCTTCCATAGCTTATCAATCTGCCTATTCTTTGGATATCCACAATTCCACTATCCTCAAGTTATTATACAATTATAGCTTAGTTATCAGTTGCCTACATTTTTCCTCAGCTGATTGCTACCAACTGATCCTCTAGCTCTACCGCTGTTTCTCTTCTAGAAATACCGTAGGTTTAGAGATTTTTGACAAAACACTTTAGTAAATCAAAGTAAAAACCTAATAGCAGTTAACCATTAGGGATAATTTTCAGTTTCTTCTACTTTTCTTCTTGCCATCTTTCTAGTTTTAGTTTTTTGATTACACATTTGTTGTAAAAATTCAGAAACAAATAATATAGAAATAACATTTTTCTTAACATCAGTTCTAAGTTCATTTACCTAGCCAAAGGTCTCATTGCTTATAGTAATATTCCTAACTCATTGCAGTTTTAAACTACTTCTCCAAACAGCTTTACTTCTTTGTCTTATTATAAATTAGGTATACTTCATAATGTAATAAACTGAATGTTTCATTACAGAAAATCCTAAAAGACAAATACGTGCTGAGTAAGCTTTTAGAAATCCAGCCTCTTTCCAATTTTGAAAGTTTAAAAGAGATGTAGTTCACCTTTGCTTGCTTTTCAATTCTAAGTCTGCTGCCGTTGCCACACTGTGGCGTGTGTCACTAGAAGCAATCACCAGATGGAGAACAGCTTCAAGTTCAGGCACCTGTTCAGCTTCTATGAATTTCACTATACCCAATTTGCACTGCAGATAAAAAGGAAAGGCGAAACAATGATCAGAGAAACAAAGACCACCAACCAAAAATACTGTTTAACATATCAGTATAACCATAACTCAACGATACTCCTCTTCAGCATAGTGCCTGTCACACAGATCATACTCAATAAAGAGTAGCTTCTGTTACTATTTACCCTTCTTTCTTACTTACGTCATGGCTTGAGGGGAAAAAAAAATCTATAAAACATGAAGAAGTAAATCTAATCGAATACAGCCCTCACTGAACAAATCATTCTATAAATTTGTGAGTGGCAAGAATGTCCCAAACTGCCTTTTTCCCCTCTCATGGGAACATTGTTTGGACCAGTGGTCACCTACATCCCCCAGAAAAGAAAAGGATCAAATATTTAGACTGCCATGGAGAGATAAAGGAAGGATTGGAAGACTAACCCATGTTTCTTGAATTCCAAAATAATTACATACTGATCCCATCTGTTCTGGCCTGAGGTGCCTGATGACACAGACACAGTGAGGCCCCTTCTCTGCAGAGCACCAGTCTTTTTTAAAAGCTGCTCAGAGAACATCTGTGCCCTGTTTAAATCCAGAATAAAATTCTTAATGCCAATTTTTAAATTCCCAGGAAGAAACAGATAAGGGAGTCATGCTTTCCCACATATTGTCACTTATGAGTACAGGAGTTTCTCATTTTACATAAAATGTACAGCCTTAAGAAACTGAGTGATGTAGGATAAATTGCATTGTAACTGCCCCAAAGCAGCTAGATAATTATTATACCTATAATGAAAAACTAAAAGAAGTTAAATATATTCAATCTGTAAGTGAGCTGTACTTCATACTTGAAAAATAAAAGCAACGTTAAAAAAACTGAGGCGCTTTCCCCACTCCTCCCTTTCCCCGGGGCTTTAACAGATAAGTGACATGATGAAGAGAACACATTACATCAATCACTCCTTTCAAACATATTGCATCAGAGAGCCTGCATACATGGAATTAGGCTGCAAATGCTTTCATGGACTTCACAGGGGTGGGTGTACACGGTTAAGATGAAAAAACAGTATGTGATACCTGTTCCAATTGTTCAGGTGTCCATGGGTTATCACCAATAACTCTTTTAGCTGCATAAAAGCTCATTCCTGGGGGAGGCTGTGGTATTCCAGAACTTCCCCCACTATTAGAAGAAGAACCCTGTGCTGAAGATGAATTTTGGCGACTCTGGGATTCATTTAACACATATCTGAAAAAGAAATGGAAATTTAACCCCTTTCTGTAAAAACACACACATACATACGCATATATAATACATTCAAGTATATACTTTCTTCATGCAGAATTTTTCTACAAAAATAAACTTAAAAGTAAAATTTCATCATAAAGAAAAATAAAGGTATCTAAAATAGAAAATAACCATCTGCTCGCCTTGGTTACAAATGAATGATAATAGTTATCAACAATGAATGTAAATATTTTGTTCACTCTCAAGCTATAAACAATTGTCCTAAGAGCCACTACTGACCCAATGCATTTTTAGTTTTTAGTTGACAAATGCAAAGAAAGGTTTGTTGATTGGGGGTGGGGGGGTGGTATTGATCTATATCCAAAGCAGAGAATATTTTTATAGTTATTCTCCTTGAATTCTCCTTGAATGCCTTATATCCCTACATTAGAAAACTCACTAAAACCACTTACAACCCAAGCACATAATGTCCCCAAAATGAAAACAAAAGGGCCTAAGGAGGAAAAGAGAATTAGCTTTTCCCATTGTATGGCCAAAGCCCTTTGCAACTATTATTTATTAAATTATCTTTTTTATTTATTTTTAGCTTCTATAGGTTAAAAATAAGATTTCTGGCAAATTCATTTTGACCTAATCAAGCTGGTATTTCTCATCTACAAAATGATTTCTATATAAATGTTAATTCAAGTCCCTTCAAACTCAAAAATTCTATGCTGACAAATTATTAGACTAGATATTAAATTACCCATTGTACAAAAAATTAAAGAAAACACTTGGAGCCCGGTGACATAGTAAATTATTCCACATTTCTTATATGCCATATTCATTCAATTCCTAAATTCACATTTTTAAAAAAAAACTGTTAAGGAATCACTTTATTTTTATATAAATGAGGCAAATTCTCACTAGTAAGAAAAATGTGAGGAATCACTGGCTTGGGTACATTATGTGCTTAAGTCAAATTTGGATTTCAAAGTTCATTTACCAAAGCCATCATTGCCTGCCAATTCTGACTGCCTCCTGATTTAACAAGCATAAAACGAGATTTTCACTTATTTCTAACGTTTATTAACACTGGTGGCAATAAATCAATCATTACTGAACAGCTAACATTGTGCAAAACATCATCCTAAACACAAGATAGAGGAACACCAGGAAGGGTAAGATTGAGTCTCTGACATCTGGAGCCAAGTTGAGACGATAACAACACAACCCAAGTCACAGCATTTGACATGTTATCAGATGACAAAGAAACTGCAGAAAAGTAAAAAATGATATGCCAGAGGTAATGAAAGTAAACAGGTAGGGGTTGTAGGTAGAGAAAATGTATGAAGGCCCAAAAAATAAAGGCACCAAACTAAAGGGATAGGAGGAGAGCAAACTGCAGAGGAAAGAAATCATACAGTGTGAACTCTTGTGTCTGGCTTGAGGAACAGATGATATGGAGCCCCACATGTTAAGCTTATAAGATATATTGAAATTTTTGATTAGGAAAGAAACATAATGAAATCAGTATTGGAGGAAACCATCTCTGGCAGCAGAACCTACAAAATAAGCAGACTTGAAGCAGATGACAACATGGGCACTATGCCAGGGACCAGAGCTAGATTAAACAGCTCTTGACTTCAAGGAGCTCCCAATATAGTAGGGAAGACGGATACGTCAACATTATAATAAAAACACAGTCACAATTGTATATATAGGTGTTTAGTAATACACACAGCTGACATCGCAGCTAATTTGTGATGCTTATTCAAAGTGGTTTTTTGGCTGTTGTTTCTTGTTTTCTTTCAGCACGTCTTTTCTCCTTTTTTGATAGGGAAGCATTTTAAGCAGAGAGAACTGTATTCTCTTAAAACATGAAAGGCAAGGACACATAAGAGTGCCTATAATGACTGGAAAGTAATAGCCCAAGGATTTTAAGGTATGACCTGATAAGATGTGTTTTAAAAATCAGGAAACTCTACGCCAGTGTAGAGTTTTGAAGAAAAGCAGCTGGTGAAGAAGTTGTGACAAGAGCTAAAAAGAGCCAAAACTAGATGGCAGCAAGTGGGAATGGTTCCAGGATACATCAAGGAGGTATTTTTTTAAACTGCTATTGCAGCAATAAGAAAGAAAAAAGCTGAAAGGCAATTTATAATTGAACACCTACAAGACTAAGAGAATCATCATCACAGCACTGGCAGTAAGTAAAGAAGAGGAACTATTCTTATGGGGAATGACTGATTTCAGCTTGGATAGTTGAGCCTAAAATCACAACTCCACACCTACAAGGTCAATAAACAGTGGAGCTGGAGTTTAGAAGAGGTCATGGCTGCAGCAAAAAGAGATCTGCGACAGATCCATTTTCAAATGAAAGCTGAATTACTTAAAGTAGTACTTAACGCCATATAGTAAAAAGCAAGCAAGAACAAGGTTGCTTTGTTTTGTGTTTATCTTTTTCCCCTTACCCGTAAGGCATCAGAAGGACATCCAGCATGAAGTCCAAAAGCAGCTGCACAGTCTTTGGTTTCTCAGCAAGATTAAACGGAGAGGCTGATTTTGATGATTCAACAGGGTATTTCATGTGAAAAAGGGTTGGTATTAAAAGATGCATTAAGCTGAAAAAACAATCACATTTATTGCAACTACTTACAAAACAAGGTTTGTATACATGCAAATAACAGACAAAAATCACATAACAGAAAGTGGAAACTGTAGCAAGGGCCACTCATTTTCAATACCACTAATTTGAAAATCCTAATCTAGGGACTGGCCTAAATTACTTTCATATTGAAAGTTCAGTATATGGAGAGATAATTAGCATTTAGGCAATCTGGCTCATCACCAGAAGCACCGGGGAAAAAAATGTACATAATATAGGCTCGGTGTTAACAGGTTACCACAAGATTATATATTAAACCTTAGGTAAAGTTCAACTTGTAACGTGTCCTTTCAATAATATTTTTTTTCCTTTCCACAGTTAATTAAAATAAAGTTATTCTAAAGTTAAATTAAAAATCAATCATGTCAATATCTGAAATATTAAAATTTCCAGTGTGTGAATTTAACATAGCTTCAGTAATTCTTTCACTGTATATACCTTTTGTGAGTCTTAAAACATGAAAACAATTTCAAATAGTGCTTGTAATGTTTATTGTTACTTGTATGTCTGTATCGCAGTCTTTTTTAAATGTATATGCTCTAAAAAGGTGAACTGAAAACATTTAACTCCATCTTTCCTCAACAACTTCTGCCCTCTTCATGACTTCGCACCACTACATAGCTACAATACAAAACTTGTGGCTAAGATGAGAAATGAAGGATGTTATCTAAATCTTGTCACCTCTCCAATCAATTCCCATATTAATATAAACAAGTGATCTGTTCCTTAAGAAAACTACTCTGAAACTTTATATCCTCCAAGATAGAAATGTTTTGATGAAAAGCATTTTATAACTCTAATTTTTGCAATCACAGAAAATTCGTTGCCTCAAATTGACAAAAAAAAAAAAAAATGCATTTAAATTGAGAAAAATGTTAGCTCCACAATGCTTGATATGCTCACATTAAGAAATTTTTTGATAGTACTGACAAAATAATAATGTATCACAGAAAATTCGATTATTTGTCAGCTGAAAGAGCTCAAGCCTTTATATTTGCTATATTTACCAAATGTGTGGACCTGTTTTTGAATGGCAGCTGTTGACTCTTGTGGATAGGAAACAAGGAAACTGAGAAAAGCATACCTGTCCTGCTGTGGCTGAGGCTTCCCTTCCATCGCAGTGAGGAGCGTGGGGGCCAGTTCACACTGTTTTTCCACCGGTAGGCGTGGATAGCCCATCTTAACATAAATTATAGTAAAATTCTAAGGCAATGAGAGAAAAGCAAGTGAGTGTGAGGGAAATACTCAAGGATTTCAACAAAATCATATGATTGCTAACTCAAACTTATAACAAAGAAGTCGCATCTTCCTTCCACATGTTTATTACACTTTGACCAACAATTATATTTCAGGATGAATTACAGTCCCACTTATTCAAAATGCTTGCTCTAAAATGGGCTTCATGTAGGGAGCAACACCTAATCTAAAACACTCCTGTACACATATATCAAATCACCACATTGTATACTTTAAATATATACAATTTAATTGTCAATTATGTCTCGAAGCTGGGGAAAAAATACTCATATATGCAATTACTTTTCACTGAAAAGAACAAAGTAATTGTTTGACTTATCTAAACATGCATACTACACATTATCATCAGCTCTCCCAATTTGTTGCATTAAGCCTTTCAAGCTAAGAGGAGACCACATGGGAGACCACATATTATCCCAACTGTCTGCTCCTAAAACAACCTTAGCATATTGCAGCACTCTGGTTCCTCACTCTAATAACGACCAATGGGTGATGAACCAAGGGAAGCTGAGTGCTTCTGGTGTGCTTGTACCACTTTAATCCATATGAATGACTAATTTTAAGCAAACCCCATAAATGCATAATATAAAGATTTGCTTTTCTGAAGGATTCTTCACTTTAGAACAGACTTCGTAAGGCTATCCTTTTCCTTAAAACCCAACCTATTTGGCAATTTTAATGGCACACAATGTTCCTATGTGCTTAAAGAAAGGAACATCTATAATGAAGCTATATGTCCAGAGGCACAGACAAGACGTCTGGACCAGTAGGTAGCTCCAAAGGTCTGGAGTCCAGATGTTAGATAAGACCCAAAAGATTCTGCCTCAATGCAAGAAACTATAAGGGCCAAGAAAAAATATCACCTGTCATCAGACAACATTTTTTATGAAGACAATTCGAGAGGAACAATTTTCATGAAGACAATTCAAGAGGAATGTTTCTTACCAGCCTCAGTTTACTCCACTTTTAAAAAAGATATCTTTCTGAGAGTGTATGCGTATACGTATACGTATACACACACACACACACACGCACACGCACACGCACACGCACACGCACACGCACACCAGAGAGATGTTTTAAAAATTCAGCCTTCCTAACTCTTCTTCCATTTTACCCTTTTTTCTTCTGTTATCCTTTATTCATGCCCATGTTATATAACCATTTTCTTTATTCAAACTGGTCTCATATAATCTTTTACTAAGAATCAAATCATTCTTTTATAGATCAAAATATCTGACAAGTCATTTCACCAACATTACTTTGCCAGTATAAACACCCATGCATTATTCTGTTTCTACCACTGCCGTTATGGTAATATTTCCTCTGGATGAGTACTCAGTGGCAAAACAATGTGTCATTTAAAAAAGAAATCGCATACTTCACTTAGAAAAAGGCTACAGTAAAATTCTAAGTTATCAATATGCTAATGACATCTAATAAATGTTATAAAAGAAAACTTACTATAAGTCAGAAAACAGTCCAAGATAACACTCACTGTGACAAAGGAAACTGCAGCAGGGTCCTGGTATTGAACCAATAGTGTCTCTACTGGGAGTTGTATTTTGGGGCGGCTTTTTATGCGCTTATTCAGATGGACCAACAGTTCCATTACCTAAAATACAGAGAAATATGAACTGAAATTATTGACTATCATTTAAAAACAAATTCATTTCTCAGATATCACTTAGTTTGAGGAATAGTAGCTACTTTCTCTTTAAAAATGTAAATTTACATCCCAGAAAGGGAGTATAAAATATCCCCCAAGAATTCATTCGCCAGATTTTACTAGTGAATTTATTTTACGATGTCCTTTAGTTAATCAAAGTTGAGATCCCAGATGGGCTAATACTGAGAGACAGTCTCCCAAAAGACCTGTGAACAAATGACTGAAACACACCATGCTCTGGAATGAACGTTTATGTCTCTCCAAAATTCTTATGTTGAAGCCCTGAACACCAGTGGGATGACTTGGGATATTAATTAGTTTAGATGAGATCATGGGGGTGAAGCTCATGATGGGGTGGGTGGGTGTCCTTCTAAGAGGATAAAGGGATCAGAGTTTTTCTCTCTGCCATGTGGGGACACAGCAAGAAGGCTGCTCTCTATAAACTACGAAGAATTCATGAACAAAGAACCTGACCATGCTGGCCTCGATCTCAGACTTCCAGCCTCCAGAATTGTGAGAAATAAATGTTTGTTGTTTAAGTCATTCAGTCTATAGAGTATTTTGTTATGGCGGCCCAAACTAAGATCACCATGAATACTACCTGTACAAGACACAGGCATACCTCAGATACTGCAGTTCAGTTCCAGACCATCGCATTATGGTGAATATCATAATAAAGCAAGGCAGTAATCATTTTGCCAGTGGAGGGTCTTGCTTTCAATTTGTAAAAAATGCAACATCTGTGAAGTGCAATAAAGTGAGGTATGCCTGTACTATGGGTTTCCAGAAGAAAAAGTATCTGCCAAATCAAGGAGGACTTCAGAGAGGAAGTGACAAGAACACTAAGTCCTGAAGACCAGATAAATTTCCAAGCAGAGAATCAGTTATAAGGTACAGAGGTCTAAAAGAACATGGCGTACTGCACCTGATTGAAACACAGAAAGGTAAGAGTTTTAGAAGCAGGGCTCAGTTATAAAAGGATTCAGGTAAAATGCTGAGGAATTTTCACTTTATTCTGAAGATCTTCTGATTCTACTAAAGAGTTTTAAGGAATAACAACCTTCCCCTACTTTAAGTGGGAAAAGACAGCAGAAATAGAGGTTGACGTCAACAATTCCCATGGGTGGAAAAGAAGATAGAGGCTTATGTCAAATGGCCCCAGTCTTACTATAAAAGTGAGATTATCTTGCTAAGATGGAGCACTGAAAAGCAGACTTGTACATAGCATTTTGCATTCCTTATCTCATTTGATTCTCACAACAACCAGAGAGGTGGTACTTCATTCCACTTTGTCATTCCACTTATAAGTGAGGAAGCAGAGGCTCAAGGAAGTATAAAGTACCTTGCCCAAAGATACTGAGCCAGCAAATGGCTTACTCGAGATGTGACTCCAAGGTCCATATTTTTAACTTTTCAAAAACTGATAGTTAAGCTCAATTCATCTGAAGTGTCAGTGTGAGATGTCCTTGGGATCCCTGATACCTTACAGAGACCTAGAAACTTGCATTACCATGAATTCTTCATCCAAACTTCCCACCTGATCCAGACATGTGATACAGCTGATGATGAGGAAAAGAATCAGGAGGAACCAAGCTAAAGAAAATAGCCCTCTTATGACAATCTAATCTCGGTTGACTGCTAGACAGACTCGATAAAAAATCATTGATGGTGACAGACAATCATGACCACAATTACAGGCATTCTTTTTTATGATAATTTTTTTTATTACTTTAAATGGATTAACTGCTTAATTTTCTTCTACGAATTTTATCACCTTAAATACTAAATTTCCTAAATTTGGTTATTCACCATCGAGAATCTTCTATAAACCCATAAAAATCAAGAAATCAGCTAAACCAGTCCTAGCTAAATAGGTAACAGCTAACTTCTGTCGGTAAGCCTCTAAAATTACCACACTCAGGTATATATTATTTTGGCCATATCAGTTCTCATTACTACTCATTAACTTATATTCATTTATTCATTAATAAACTTTTTAACTGAAGTACAGCACATAGCTAGAGTACACAATTGAGAGTATATGGCTCAATAAATTTTCACAAAAGACAGCTATGTAACCACCACCGGAACCACAAAAGCCCTGTACCCTATCCCCTCCCTACTCATTAACCCCTTTGCCCCAAAGGTTACCACCCCCACCAATTTCTAATACCATTTTTATTTTATTTTTTTTAATTACTGTTAAATTTATTTCTTTTTATTATGGTGACATTGGTTAATGAAATCTAGTAAGTTCCAGGTGTACAATTCAACAGTAAGGCATATATATATTGCATTGTGTGTTCATTGCCCATAGGTAGATTTTTTTCTGTCACCACATATTTGACCCCTTTTACCCCACCTATATCTCTCCTTCCCTTACCCTTGGTAACTAGTCTATTATCCATGTCCATGAGTCTAATACCATTTTTAAATTTACTATATATAAATGGAACATATAGGATGAACTCATGTGTCTGAATATTTTTCGTTCTACATTATATCTGAGATTCATTCATGTTATTGCTCACAGCAATAGTTCGCTTTCATTGCTCTAGTAGGAAAATACAATTTAGCCATTCTCCTCTTGATTGACATTAGATTATTTCCAGTTTGGCCTATTACGAATAGTGCTGCTATGAACATTCTTAGATATGCCTTTTGGTGCATATATATACACAATTCTGTTGTATATAAGCTCAGGATTGGAAATGCTTGGTCATAGACTATGCTCATGATAAGCTTTAGAATATTCCAGTCTCCAAAGTGGCTGTTCTAGTACTGCTTTACACTCCCACCAGCAGTCTAGGAGAGCTCCAGCTGCTCCACATCCTTGTCAACACACAGTACGGGCAGTCTTTAATTGTTAGCTATTCTAATGAGTCTGAATATACAAAGTTAATGATAAAGTAGAATTCTATATAACAACCTTCATTTTCCTTAAAATAGGAAATGCACTCCAATGATGCGTCAGTAGAAATCTAAAACTTTCATTTCTCTTTCATTTAGTTTACCCAGCAAACTTACAGGAGGCATCCTGGTTAAGTCTAACATGCATTATGAAATTGATAGTTAGAAACCCAAAAATTACATAACTGAAAGTCAATACAAATTCTTAGTTGCATCGATTTCAAAATTTCATATATCGAAATTATTTACACATGAGCTTTCTAATAGCTGCCCACTGGAATCCTTGTTTCCTTTCCCTAATGCCTGAATTCATCACTCTTCTTCTCGTGCACAGCATGCATCACTGTGGACCTCTTCAACTCCCTGAGAGCTCAGAACCTCTGCACAGGGCCATCTCCGTCTTCAATCATCTTCCTCATCTCTGTCTGGCTACTTCCAAGACACACACAGAGGTCTCTCTCATGCCCCAGATACATTCTTTCACAGAATCCTATTCCAGCTTAACATTTATTATAGTTTATAACTAGATACTATTTGCCTGATTATTTAATACTCGTCTCATCAACTAGATGTCTCTTTGATCTACCAACATATCCCTAACATCTGGCATATAGAAGGCATTTGGTAAATATTTGTCAAATGAATGACAAGGCCAATGAAGCTAAATAAGTAAGCAGAAATCAACTCATGTAGGGCCTTTAATACCTTGCTATCCTGAGGGTAAGAGAAGGCCACAGAAGAGTTTTAAATAGAATAGTGACATGATCAAAAACATATTTATCTCAGCAAAGCAGTATTAACAGGCATGTCGAATATGTAACTAGAATGCCCTAGAATATGCCCTATCCCTTCTTTCAAACATAACAGACATTCTCAAAGATACTCTTTCGCCACTGAAGCCAAATCAGGATGGGCCTCAGAATCCCTCTCAGGGCAGATCTCCAGGAAGCCACTGCCAATCAATTAGAGTGGCCCAAAAGATGAAACCTGATGCTAGTCCAAATACCTATAACCGGAAGACTAACGAACTATCTAAAAATGAAGGAGGCAAATGTTCCATATAGAATAATTAGGTTAAAAAAGAAAACCCTGATGTGATAGTTATCAAACTTTGGTAACAGTACTTTACAGAATCCTAAAACAGGAGTTATACAACAACACTTTGCTTTTAAAAAATTTATTTTGCTTATTTTTAATTAAGGTTATATGCACAGTCAGTTAATGATTAAAGAATATTTTTGCTCCATTACCACCAAGAATATTTTTGCTCCATTCATATTGGAATCAAAAGCATAGATTTTAGATCAAGTCGTCATATATTTCAGAATAATTATCTCAATTATATCATCTGTATAGGTGGTGTTAAATGCAGCTGTGCTACACACACAAAAGCTACCTTTAAATCACGTAAGCTGGTCCTAGACTTACTCTGCATTTTGAAAGGCCATAATTAAGATGAACCAAGATTTCAATAATGGGAACAGAAAGCTTACTTCTTAATATATACCCATTTATTCACCATTTAATTTCCCCAACTGTCCCAACATGCTTACCTTCTTACGTACTCCTTCCTGGGTGCTAGACAGCTTGAGCAAAACAGGAGGAAGAAATTTAGATATAATATTCTGTAACTGTTCATCGGTTTCAGCATGGCCAAGTCGTAAAAAGACCCGTTCAAGCTGATCTATAATATAAAAAGAAAAAAAGGAGAACTTAGCAAATCAAACACAACCAATACTAATTATTTTCATGGCTTAATCTTTACACTGTCTTATAGATCCTTTAGTCAGAACTTCAACCATAGCTAGCCCTATATGCAGATGATTTTGACACAGCCATGAAACAACACTAAAAACATTTACTAGCTAATTAAACTGTCTTACAGCTGTCCAGGTCATTTAACCTCTGTAAGAGAGGAAAACAAAGCTGAAAATAACAAAATTCTGATACTGGAAAGGATACAAAATTTTTGAAATCTTCTAGACCTAGCTAGAAGAGCAAGGCTGAAAAACTTTAATCAGACACCAAGGATAATATTTAATGAATATATCTTACTGATGAAGTTTCTCCAAAGAAAGAATCACTGCCCATTACTGTACTGGGGTTACATCATCAGAATGTAAGAAACAAATTTAAAACCAAGAAAGCCACAGTGAGAAAAACATGTTAAACACCACAGGGATGCCCTTGCCAAATCCAGACTGTGATCAATTACAGTATGAGCAACCAACACATTGCTTCTGTCTCTTTAACCAATACACTACAGGGGAAGGGAAGGATGAGCGGGCGAGAGGAGAATCTACCCACTGCAAATGACTGGATATTTGATTTCAAGGAATTATTATTAATTTTTTAGGTGCTCTATGGTATTGAAGTTATGTTTGTTTTTTAAAGGTTCTTAGAAAAATTATCAGTCATGTTTAGGTGGCATTCTAGAGGGCTGGAAATGTCCTGGATCTGGATCACGGTTTTCAGTTACATACATTTATAAAAATCCATCAAGCTCTACACTTTCATATTGCCTAATATATCTTTTTTATACTTCAATTTAAATTTTTTTTATTTAAAAGAGTCCTTTTTTCAGAGATAAAGGCTGAAAATATCTACAGGTGTGATAATACAGTTGCTGGGATTTACATCAAATAATCAGAGATGTACTAGAAATTTGCTGAGAGTAGATTTCAAAAGTTCTCATCACAAAAGAAATAGTTTAACGATGTGAAAAAATGTTAATTAGCTTGACTAGTAATCGCCACACTACGAATATGTATATCAATATCATCATGTTGTACACCTTACATATATGCAATAATTTTAAAATATGTAAATAAATAAAAACAAAGCCATAGCCTCATTTACGTCGTCATAAAAATAAAAATAATCAGGGTGCTGGGATGAAGAATGGGGAGAGGCCATATACATGAAACCAAATTGGCCACTAATTAATAATTGTTCAAGCTGTATGATAGTGAATATTTGTGCTTTTCTGTATGCTTTTAAAAATTTCCATTTTATTTTCAAGAAGACACATATATCTTGAAGAGCCTTGAAGCAATGACACTCTAGTAGCAACAAGCACACCCAACACCCAATCTTGGTTTTTAAATACCATTCTCCAATAAAAGGAACCAGGTTCCTTGAAAAAAAAATGGCTGATTCTAGGGCTGAGACAAGGGGAAAAAAGATGAACTTGAAGCATCTTGTACAATAAAGAAAATGGGTCCTGGAACATATCAAAGGGATACAAGAATTGCCCTGAAAGAGCTCCACTATGGACAAATTTGGAACAACTTGAAGAACAGAATAATGGAGTATTGGATAACAACACAAAATACAAAAATACATCTACATGAGTCCATACTGATCTAAATAAATGATTAAATACACTGGGGATAAGAGACAACTCTTTCTTATAGAATTCCAAATAATACATTTAAATGCTTCCCTCTACGGGAGGTAGAGCTTAATTCCTGACTCCATCCCTCCTTCAGGGTAGGCTACAGTTAGTGACTTATTTCCAAAGAACAGCAAAATGTTAACTTTACAATGGAGAAACCAGAAAAATACTATCTTAACCAAGTGATGAAAGTTAAAATCATCAGTGATGTCATATGGATATCATGATCCCTGATAATGATGTGACAAGAAAGGCATCTCACTTCTGTGGTATTCTTTCCAAAATCCACAAGCCCCATCTAACCATGAGTGAAACAAAAGAAAAACTAAAACTGAGAGATATTCTACAGGATATTTGACCAGTACAGCTCAAGACTTTCAAGATCAAGAAAAATAATGAAAGACTAAAAAAAGTCACAGACCAGAGAAGATTGAGGAGGCATGACAACTAAATGTAATGCGGTGCCCTGGATTGTAACCTAGAAAAGAAAGAGAACATTAATGGAAAAAGTGGTGAAATCCAAATACGGTCTCAAGTTTAGCTTTTAAAATTAATAATAAGAGAAGAAAGGAAAGGCAGGCAGGCTGATACTATGAGATTACTAGACCAAATGATTCTATTTCGTAACTGCTGAATGCTGCTGTGAAGAGTTCTTAGGAATAGTGAATGCAATCCACATTTGTAGAAGTTACAGGTAAGGAGGCTCTACCTTAGTGCCGTATAGACTGTAGGCAGTGGAAAGTAGGCAATGGAAACCGCCTACAGATTTTAGCTACAGAAACTGTCCAAGTTCCTTTCGGCCAGAACTGCCATCTTCCAGCAACCCAGCGAAATGACCAACACAAAGGGAAAGAGGAGAGGCAGCTGCTATATGTTCTCTAGGACTTCTAGAAAACAGAGTTGTTCCTTTGGCCACATACATATGAAACTATAAGAAAGGTGATACTGTAGACATCCAAGGAATGAGCGCTGTTCAAAAAGATGCCCCACCAATGTCACCACGGCAAAACTGGAAGAGTCTACAACGTTCCCCAGAGTGCATTTGGCATTGTTATAAACAAACAAGAGCAAGACTCTTGCCAAGAGAGTTGATATACATGTTGAGCAGATTAAGCACTCTAAGAGCTGAGACAGCTTCCTGAAACATGTGAAAGAAGAAATGTAACCAGAAGTTCTTAAAATGCAAAAGGACTCTAAAACTCAAGTTCGGCTTCCACAAAGACTCAGTTTTTAGTTGTAGAAACTGAGATTCTCCGAGTCATCACACAAATGTCTGAGATATAACAAACAGTACTTCAGCATCAAGAGCAAGTGCCATCCTCTCCGCAATTATGTTATTTATCTTATTCAAATTTATGTTGAATTAATTTCACTTATGAGAAAATCAAAGACACTGCCATATCCTCAAATAATAATTTAAATACAGGGACTATATTCTAAACTATTATTTTTTCCTATTCACACACTAATATTATTTTAACCTAAAAATTGGAATATGACACATACTATTTTATGGTTTTATTTTTTTTTTAGTTAACACAAATCCTTTATCTAAAACCCTATCCACCCCATAGATTCTAGGACAGTACCTATAATCAAACACATTCATATTTCTTCAATAAAACATATGAACACTCACACTAAGTGGGATCATTAAAAATTATAAAAAACTTCATTTCCATTCAGGTCAGGTTTTAATACTAAATTATACTAAAAATTACTTGCATATCTAAAAAAATCTTAAATATACATTGTACTACATAAAGATCTAATTGATCATGGTGACATGGCAACTGCCTAGAGAAGTAGGATAATTTATTTAACTAACCCTCTATTTGTGTTACTACCAATTTTATAGTACTATAAACATTCTAAAGAACTGCTTTATCCATGTGTATCTGTACACTTGTATGGGTTTCTGTAAGCTAAAACCCTAGAAATGGAACTGCTGAGTCAAAGGGTAAGTGTATCATTAAGTTTTAATCGATTTTGGAAAAAAAACCCTGAAAATGGGTGTGCTGAGTTATACTACCAGCAGTTTATATAAGTACCAATTTTCCTATACCCAATCCTACAGTGAGTAATCAATCTTACAAAGATTGTAATCAATATTAGCTGAATATGAGAAATGAAAAAAGGTCACACTGTTGTTTTTCATACCTATTTTATTACTGAGGCAAAGTATCTTTTCAAATATTTATTGATCATTTGAAATATCTTCTTCAGCAAATTACTCATTATTCTTTTAAGTCCCTGACTTGTAAAAGCTTTTACGTATTGGAAAAATCTCTCCGTTTTCTCCCATACATACAAATGCTTTTTCCTGGTATGCTCTGTGACTCTGTATGACTTTCTTTTCGTATCTAAGTTTTTTAAATTTAAATTAACCATTCCTTCCTTTTATGGCTCTGAGTTTCTAATCACGCTTAAAAGTGCCTTTTTCACTCCAAAATAATAAAAAAATATATTATATTCTGCAGAAAAGAGAGACTGCTATCCTTAGAAGTCGTTGCTTGCCAAGGCTGGCCCTGGCTGGCATCTGGAAACTTGGATTTCAGGAGGGTTCCCACCATTCCCAAAACTGGGAAGAGTGACTCACAGTGCCTAAACTGTTTATACAAACAGTATGGTTTATGCTGGACACCTGCTTTCCTTCTGGGAATCTGGAATTTTGGTACATGTTTGGCAGAAGGTGCCAGTGTGAGCGGCACCAAATAAAAACCCTCAGGACTGAGTCTCTAATGAGCACCCCTGGTAGACAGCATTTCACATGTGCTGTCACATTCACTGCTAGAGGAACAAAGCACAACCATGGTGACTCCACCGGGTGAGACCTCTTGAAAGCTTGCACCTGGTTTCCTGCAGACTTCGTCTCATGTGCCTTTTCCTTTTGCCAATTTTGCTTTGTATCCTTTTGCTGTAATAAACTTTAGCTGTGAGTATAAATATATGCTGAGTCCTGTGAATCCTCCTAGCGAATCACTGAACCTGGGGGTGGTCTTGGAGACCCCTAACACATATTTATCCATGTTTTCTTCTAGCCCTTATAATTTTGCTTTCTGCATTCAAATCTTTAATCCAGCTGTAATTTTTTTTTTTTTTGACACATGGAGGGATGTAGGAAACCTAATCTAAGGGTTTTCAAAATCTTTTTTCATTGTGAAATTAAACATTTAGAAAAACGTATAAAACAAATATATAATTTAGTGAATTATTATAAACACCTATGTAACTACCACCCAATTCAAGAAAAAAAAATTTTGAAACATGTACAAAGATTCTTACTAGACTGAGGGCTGAAGATTGTTTAACATATAAAATACAATGATTTAAGGACTCACCTAAGGTCACAGAATTGGCAGCAGAGCAAGAAACAGAATGGGGTCTTCTGACCTTCAGTCTAAAAATCCTTGCCTATACCATGCAAATGTCTACAACAATGACCCTACTGTCTATAGGGGACTACGCTACATATACTCCAGGCAGCCCCACTGGAGATAATCACCAAAAGGTCATAAGAATTTGTCTCATTCAGGTGGTTATATATGACAAAACAGAAAAATTTACAACTTCAAAGTTCAGAAAACAACATTAGAGAGTAACCTGAGGTGATTTCTGAAAATGATTCGCTGTTCACTTGACCCAGAAAACCCCACAAAACCATGTAAATCAAGAGGTTTGAATCTTTGTGTTCACTTTAAGAACACTCGTGAAACTGCCCAGGCCATCAAGGGTATGCATATCTGAAAAGCCACAAAGTAGCTGAAGGATGTCATTTAACAGAAGCAATTGGTATAACCCATGGTTGTAACCATGATGGAGTTGGCAGGTGTGCCCAGGACAACCAGGGGGCTGGACACAGGGTCAGTGCCAAAAAGGGTGCTGAATTTTTGCTGCACATGCTTAAAAATGCAAAGAGTAATGCTGAACTTGAGGGTTTAGATGGAGACTCTCTGGTCATTGGGCACATCCAGATGAACAAAGCTCCTGAGATGCGGGTGCAGAACTTACAGGCCCGTGGGTGGATTAACCCCTGCATGAGCTCTCCTTGCCACAGAGAGATGGTCCTTACCGGGAAAGAGCAGACTGTTCTCAAACCAGAAGAGGTTGTACAAAAGAAAAAGATGTCCCAGAAGAAACTGAAGAAACAAAAACTTACAGCAGGGGAGTAAATTCAGCATGAAATAAATGCTAGTAAAAGTAAAAAACTAAAAAATAAAGAAAGCTCGCTACTATGAATAAGAGGCTAACAAATATGTCAAATTGCAGTTGACCCTTCTTCCCTGCTCATCTAAATGTTCTCCTTCAAGATTCAGTACCTACTTTCACTGTGAAGCACTAACTCCGCTATCTAGATCATTCACTCTTTCACTCACGCACCCATTCAAGTATTTATTGAAACTCCCCTATGTGTCAGAGCTTGGTGGTCATGGATATTATCAAGAAGGAAAAGGCAAGGATGTTGTGCAGGTTTACCACACATGTGTATAATAATTGCACACTGAAAGAAAATAACAGAAGGCTTGAGATGGAATGCTCAAGACGACATTTGAGGACAGAGGAAGAGAAATCCAAAAAAAGGAAATGACAGGCAAAACTAGGAAGAAAACTGAGTATAGAGCCAGAAGAACTGAGGAAAGAAAAAATCGACTCATCAATAATAACTGGAAAAAATTTGTTTGCTGAAACAGAAAAAAAATAAAAATTCCTTGCCGTTAATGACCTACGTGAAAAAAAAACAAGATTTTTAAAGCTTTGAAAAGAAAAATGAGTCTACGGCCATGCCACCTTGAAAGTGCTCGATCTCCTCTGATCTTGGAAGCTAAGCAGGGTTGGGCCTGGTTAGTACTTGGATCGGAGACCACCTAGGAAGACCAAGTGTTGTAGGAATTTAAACAACAACAACAAAAAATATGTAAATTTTAAAAAATGGTAAGAAAAAATTAAAACTCAAGCATAAAACAAATAGGATAAGATTTTTAACTATCATAAAACATCTTAAAATAAAATAAGCTATAAGAGCTATAATGTTTTTAAGTGAAAAAAATGAAAAGAATACTTTAAAAATTCCTGCAAATCAAGAAAAATCAAATTAATCCAAAATTTTCAATGAAAAGGATAATAGCGTCCATATATAAGCAGTCACTTCAGAGAGGAGACCCATATCTTAAACAACACATAAAAAGATGTTCATTCAGACTGATCAGGAAAATACAAACTTAACACAATAATGAGATACAGTTTCACACCCTTTACATTAAAAAAAAAAAACTTTTCAAATCTAATAGTACCAAGGGTTGGCAGTGTGGAAACCAAGTACCTCACTGCTGATGGATATACCTGATATAATCTCTGAAGAACAAATCTCAATGAAGTCATCTCTAGTCAAATTGCGGTGGCACATACCCTTTGTCTGACAATTCTAAGCCAGGATAACAAACTCTAGAGCTGTTTTACTGCAACGTAACCAATTACCAGTCAGCAAAGAGATAAGGAACACTCCTTCCTTCACTGTGAAAGTCTCAATAGGATAAGAAACACTAAATAGTTAACAATGATAATTGATTTACATTCTGCTGCAAGTTCCCTATTTACAAGAAGTTAATTCCCCAGTCCTCAGAGGTTTTCTGTATCACTATCCTGGAGAAAAACTCTCCCAAAGGAGAGACAAGCAACAAGTACACCTTTAACAAAGGGTTCACAGCCACAGGGTCAGTAAGAGCAAAAAAATGGAAACAATCTAAACATCAGTCAACAAGGGAATGGATAAAGAAATTGAGGCAGGGTCATACAATATTAAAAATAAATAAGAGATACAAGTCACATGGACCACTTGACAATATCTAGAAAACTAAGATCAAACAAAGCAGCTGCAGAAGGATATGTACACTACGATTCCACTTATGTAAAGGTTACAAATACTACATATGTGTATATATATAAACATATATATATTGCATATGCTATATACATCACAGAGATGATAACCTCTGGGCAAGAAGGCAAGAAAGAAGCAGGAAAGGGGCAAGGAGAGAAAAGAGGGAAGGAAAGAAAAATTTGTAAGGAGTAACACAGGGAGGGAGCTTGAATTGTATCTGTAACGTTTATTTCTTTAAAAATAAAATAAAATGAAAGACCTGAAGCTAATAGCAAAAAAATGTAAAGATCTGACAAAGATGAGTTGGACATATATACGTGTTCTGAAGATTACTATACTTTTCTTCATACTTGAAATATTTCATCATTTTAAAAAGAATATATATATATATACCATAACAGATACAACTATATAAAAAGGAAAAAATACATCAGTAATTTTTTTTCTTTATACTTTCATGTACTCTTTGGATATTCTTCAGTAAAAATACATCTTTTTTTAGAAAAAATAATACACAGAGCAAATATTTTAAAAGAAGCCATGTTTCAAGGATAAGGAAAGAAATTTAAATCACAGAATTTTAAAGCTTAAAAGGAACCTTAAAGAAAATGTAAGAACACTAATAACATTTGCTGGAGGAAATGCGAAATGATACCATCACTTTGGCAGAGAGTTAGGCAGTTTCTTAGAAAACTAAACATACTCTTACCATACAAGCCAGCAATTGCACTCCTTGGTATTTACACAAAGGAGCTGAAAACATAGGTCCATACAAACACCTACACATGGATAGTTATAATTATTCATAATCGCCAACGCTAGAAGCGACCAAGATATCTTTCAGTAAGTGAATGGATAAATTAGTGCATACAGCCAATGGAATATTATTCAGTGCTAAAAAAAAATGAATTATCAGGTCATGAAATGACACAGAGGAACCTTAAAGTTGTTACTAAGTGAAAGAAGCTAATCTGAAAAGGCTACGTACTGTATGATGCCAACTATATGACATTCTGGAAAAGGCACAACTATGGAAACGGTAAAAAGATCGGTGGCTGCCAAGGAGGAAAGGGAATGGAGGGATGAATAGGAGGAACACAGAGGATCTTTAGGGCAGTGAGAACACTCCATGTGATATTATAATGATGGATATATGTCATTACACATTTGTCTGAACAAACAGAATGTACAACACCTAGAGTGAACCATAATATGAACTATAAACTTTAGGTGATTATAATGTGTCAATGGTTAAAAAAAAAAAGTGCCATTCTGGCGACTGATATTAATAATGGGGAAGACTATGCAACTGTGGGGGGCAAAAGGTACATGGGAATCTCTGTACCCTCCCCTCAATTTTGTTGTAAACACAAAACCACTATTAAAAAAAGTCTTTAATAAAATTAGTCTCAAAGGAAACATATCAATAACACTCAGATTAAGTTCCAAAAGAGAGAGAGGAAAAAAAAAACTATTTCCAGATTAAATTATGTCAACTATTACATTCATGTAGGGAAAAATTCTACTAAAAATATTCATTTACTTTGCATTAAATAATTCTCTAATTCATATTATTTACCTGTCTTTAGTTTCTCTATCTAAAGAGAAAGAAAAGACTTTCCCTCCTTCTATCCCTCAAGGAAAAAATAACCAAAAAAGGTCATTTAAGAACTTCACTTCAGTGTTATCCACCATTAGCCACTGATATTTCTGAAAACGTGAAATTATTCCCAAGGAAACTATCCACATAAATCATTCACTCTCCACATCTCTCCAAAAAAATACAATTTTGACTTCCGAGTTAAGGAGGAAGGGTTATTTTCTCACAGGATTAAAAAAGACAAACACTGGTTTTTCACTCACATCATCACTTAAGGAAAAAAAAGAAAACATAAAGAAAAAAGCAATAAATCAGTTTCCTTAGATGTATCATTTTTTCATGACAATTTGAACATTAAAACATTCCTTAGAAAGTATGCAAGAAAAGCATACACTGTCAAAAAGAAAAGAGAAAGGACTATACTTAGGGCAGTAGGCCCATGTGGTGGAATTTCAGAGGATTCTTTTTTGGCTTGTTTGTTCAATTCTCTGAATAACTCCTGAATAACTTGTGTGAATTAAAAAGAGAAAATGGTTATATTTCAGGGTAACAGGTTTCAGATTTTTTTGAGGTTCTTAAATATTCTACAAAGTACATCATTTTTTCTGAGTATGAAGGTAAATTTTAAATTATAAATCAAGTTAGAAGCCTTAAGTGCAAGCTGAGATTGAAAGGGAAAGCTGAAAATACCTAGACCACCACCCAGTGTATCATAAAATCAATTAACAACCTAAAGCTACAGGATATTTTGAGGAAGATCTGTCGAGTTACCTCAGAAATATACTAGACTATAAGAGAATAATTTCACAAGGAAATATTCTCTCTAATGATATTTACCTTCCGCCTGATTCACACAAACGTAAGTACATTACAGTCACAAAGCAGTTGCACAAGGCCTATTGAGCCTCAGAAAAACGTTCTGGGGTGAGCAGCTATCGTCTGCATTTATGCATAAAAAACAGGTTCCCGATGTGACAAACTTGCCAAAGGTCAGCAAGCTAATAAGAAATGGTCTCATAAGTTAAAACCTAGAAAGCTCTTTACCCTCCATATACACACTAGGACACAGTACCTCCCTCTAAAGTACTATTTTTTGAAGTAGGCATTATTAGCTCCAACTTACAGATGAGGTAACAGCCTAGAATTCATTAAGAAAGATCACAAAGGTAGTCAGCAGCAGGGCTAGGGTTCAAACTCCAAGCAGTCCAACTCCAAATCCAATGTTCCTTCTAGTATGCTAAATTACAGTAAGCTGAAGCAGGGAAAGTGGGTGGAGATAATTCCAAGCCTTACTACACAACTTTATACAATACGACTTTGTACCCTAGCCACAGCCAATGTTGTCAGGATGGGTCCCCCACTCAATTCATCCCTTCCTCAGGAATGCAGAATTAGGACCAAAGAGTCAAGCCTCTCGAGTGCGTGGACCTGTAAGAGTAAATTCAGGAGATATGACATGGGCATCTTTAGCCTACCCTATGGAGTGCAAAATTAGAAGCTAGTCTGAAGAAAAGCATGGAGGCACAGACAGAAGCTGGAAGAATTGGATGAATTCCAGTCCTTAGTTCCAAACCTCTCTTGAAAGGCCCTCCTGTTTCCATAAAACTTACTGATTCCTTATAGTAAGTGCCCGTTTTTGCTTAAGCCAGCTTACAACTGGGTCCAAGTACAAATGGAAGGTTCTTACCAAGAAAAATATAAAAAAAAAGATGTACTTCTGTAAAAATACGTAAGAAAATAAGCAGCTAGCACATGCCTATAGTGAGTATCAGATTAGAGAAGTCCTTCCTAAGATTCTAACTTCAAGAGACCTTCTCAACCACACATCCTATCAATTCCCAACAGCCATCCAAATTGTATAGCTAATCAAGTGTACCGTATGTTCTCCTGGCCCAATTCTTTTTGCCAACCAAGTCCCTTACCCAGAAATACTCTCCTAACCATCTCTTCACTTCCACACATCCAAATCCTCCCTATACAAGGTCCAGCTCAAATACTACGAGCGCCACACTTACACATCCCATCCTGGACCTACAAACTCCCACAGATTTTTTTTCTACATCGCTCCTGCCCTCCACTATTTGCCGTACATTATCTAACTGCCCAATCTTCCCTCCCCTAGACCATAACAGCTCTTTGAGGTGTGACTTGAATCTGACTCCGCTTGACTGCCTATTCATTCACTCCAACCATCTCTTGAGCTCTCCGGGTTGAAAAACTGTGACACAATCTCTTGGTACCCCAGCACTTAACACAGGGCATTGCATAGAGTAGTTGCTCAAATAACTGTTGACTATATGAAATATTACTTCTTCTGCATTAGAAAAGCCATTTAGAAGTTTATACAGCTAACATCTATAGCAAGAGAAAGGTGAGGGGAATTGGTGGCAAACATCTGACATCAGAATCTCTTGGAAAGGTATTGTGATTTTTAATACCATAACAATGCTTAGGATTTTTTTAGAAAAACAGAGGAAAGGGAGGAGAGAAATTCCAGAAGGTCCGATAGTGTGGCAGAACTGTCCTGCTCCAAATCAGGAGGAGTGCAGTAGTTACTGCAGAGAGGAGAGGAGAAAAGGAAAAGAGGGAAGACAGACCAGCAAAACGGAGGAAAATCAAGGGCCTACAGCAAGGCCTTTCCAATAACTTACCACATCTTCAAAAGTTCACGGAATTCCTGAAATGCTTAGAGAAAGGGGATTGTGTGTGTGCATACCAGTGAAACAGGTATGTTTCATGTCCAGCCTGACCTGGTTCAGTGAAACCAAAACACCAGTTTCAAAAATAAGAGCCCAGAAGCTAAGAAAAGCATAAGTTAACTAAATTATAGAAAATTCACAAAAATTGGTTGTGACAGAGGGGAGGATGAATACCTCTGAACTTTGACAATCTTTGCAATTAGGAGTTTGAGGCTGAAACTATGAAGAATAAGGAAGCTCTAGCTGGCATCTAGATTTTGCATATCATACTCAATCCTTTCTGGTAGATCAATCCTGTGAATTATAAATCTAACCAGGTACTAACTGGTAGTTAAAAGTCCACATCATCTATTGATTGCTACATACCAATTTAAGTCACTAAACACCACTCTAATACTTAGCAAAATCCAAATGAGGCCAGCAAGATACCTCTTTAGGAATTAATGCTTAGAATCTCTATTCTTTAGTTTTTAAATGCAGGCTTGCCCTCTCCCTCACCTTTTGAAAAAGAACTCCTTAAATGCAAATGGACTTAAAAGGAAGTCCAGTATTAAACACAAATATAATAAGTCGGGGGTGGGGAGAGGATCCATTCCCAGAAAGAGACTACCCATCATGTTTCCTACAGGAGTTACCACCTTCCAGCCAGGGCAGCCCAAGGTAGTGGCAAATAAGCACCTTTGCAAGCAATGAGGTCCTAAGCAAGAGGTTCCTGCTTATGCAGTCCTTCCTGGTACCTCTTCCACCCAGAAGTACAGCAATCAGAGAGGCCATTTTCCTTGTCCCCTAGTCCACCAGTCTTACCTCCAGAGCCCAGACAGACCCTCCAATACAGAAACCCCTGCATCAGGATGCACTAATGACTAGACTCTGAGCAGGGAAGGGGCATCTTTTTTCTCCTGCCACTTCAGAAGTCCTAGCTATCTGCATATGATGTCAGACTACTTTAAGCATCCTGCCAACCAACCCAGCATAGCCTATTGCAAGGCTACTCCTCCCTGCTCACACACTCCCTCCCCTATTACCACCCCTGCCTCCCAAACACACACACTCACACACACACATACACACATGCACGCACGCACGCACGGAGGGAGGGAAGAAGTCATAAGGTTAGCTTGGCAGAGCCGGGCCAAGTGAGGAGACAGCAACCCTCATCTGTACCCTAGATTTAATAAGTGCCAAACTCCAGATGCGTTGATGTCCACAAACACTGCCACCTCCCAAGGAAGCCCTTTCCCCCAGAGACAGCAGCTAGCAGATATCCAGTTAGAAATCAAGGTTACTAAACTGATGAGCAAAAAGATTAGCTTATGAAAGCCAGCCTAGAGGAGATAACATATACATACTATGTGAGAGGTCAGACTGCATAACAGTCAAGTGTAAAATAGTTAGGATCCGCCCAAAACAGCTAATTACCTAAGACAATGCTCATTTTGATGTGTAAACTCTAGAATGTTCTTTATTTAAGTCCTATTTAAATCCCAGCATTTGTGGATTGACATGCTTGCCTTCAGTACATCATAATGCCATGCACACATCTATCACAGGCCCAAATGCTCTAAAAAAGAAAGAATCTAAGAGCAAATAAACAAGTCCTCATTTCTAAACAATTCTAAACAATTCCTCCCAATTTTCCATTTCTCTATGGTGGGATAAAGGTATGTGAAATAGCAAAAGCTGTTCTAAAGTTAAACTTTGGTCTATATAATATTCCATTCATTCCATCCCTCAAAATTCCACCTAAATGAATTAAGGCATCATACACCATCATCAGCAATATACATATTCAGAAACAGAATGCACTGGGGGAAGGAGTCCCAATAGTTAAATTAGAAGATAGCAAGGAAATGCACTTTTGGATCAAAGCTACAAAATCCCAAGTACTCACTGGATATTGAGCTCATGATATCTGAGAATTACAATCTGAACTTACAGTTTCGATCAAAGGACCATCCGATATCATCCGAGAATGAAAATGACACCATACTCTTGTTCGACCTCAAAATGAAGTTAAATTAAGTGGCTTTTTCATCACAGCGCATGTCGAAATGGCAGAATTAGGACTATCCAATTGGATAATGCCTCTCTCAATACCGTCTCTCATCAAAAATAAAACAATTAACTCCATGATGACATTCCTGGAGCATGTAAAATCATTCTTCATGGTTGTGGCAGACAATGTTACTTGTAAGTTAACATAGTCTTTTCCTTGTGCACACTGCTAAGTAACATCTTCAAGTTTTATCTTTTTTCTCTCTTGCTAATTTTTTAAATTTATGTTTATGTGTTGACAAGAGAATAGAGGCTTCAAGCCTGTACAAACTATGAAGTTCGCTGATGCTCTCAGGATAGCTAGAAATGGAGAAAAAACCCATTGAGATCCCAAGGGGAAAGTGCTGCTTGACAACCTAGGCATTTTAAATTCTACTACAAAAAATGCACACATCCTAAGGAACTAAATCTACTAACCTCTACAATCAATGTGATACATGGTTTATCCAGTCTTGACAAAAATCCTCTGGATCACCAATGGTACGTTCATCCACTCGTACATATGCAATTGTATAAAGAATCTATTATTTAGAACACCAGGGGAAAAAAAACAATTAAAAGATTTACACTCATAGCTACCATTTTTTTCAAAAAAGCACTTTTCATTTCTGTGCTAAGATCTCCTAATTTGATGCCCCACTTTGCAAATTCAGAATGAAGAGGGAAATTATAGTGATTACCAAATTGCAGAAAGACTAAGGAATATATTCACAAATAAAGTTTACTGTGTAGAAGTAATATGCTAATACTTAGAAAAATACACTGGTAATTATTCACTGAAAATTAAAAAACTAATATGAATATAACATATTTTATCATATACATATGTATATATCATACATATATAAAACATATTAAAATTGAAAGAAAGTATCTGAATTATACAAGTTTTGCAAGAAGAGTATTAGGTAAGCACACATGGTATTAGCACATTATAACTGAAAATGTACATAGTTAATAGTCATAACCCTGGGACTCAGCACTTCTGATCCCTTTCCTGGTTCTTTTTTGTCTTCTTCTCACCCTTACATATGCATAATCCCCAGAGCTGTCCTCTGGACTCTGTCCATTCCCATGACTCTAGCATCAACTCCATATTCTCCTAAGCTTCAGAACCAAAGTTCTCACACGCCTGCAATCCACGTGCCAAGCACTATGCCACGTTCTTAACATGCATTATCTCTTTCCACTCTTATAATAACCCTGTAAAATAGGTTTTTTATTATCCATTTTACAGATGAGAAAACCAAGGCCCACAAATTAGGTCCCTTGTTCCAAACATTAACTAAGAGGTGGCAGAGCCAGGATTCAAAACCAGATCTGACTTCAGTGTCAGAGGTTTTAGCCACTATTCTCCCTATACTATTCTATCTCTCTATACTATTAGTCTCCCTATACTATTCAACATGTGTGCCTCAATAATTGAAACTTGTTCCCTTTTTTCCACTTCCACCTTCCTACACCTGTCTAGAGGCTACACTCGTCATCCCCCTAACCTCTCTGGTGGATTCTTGGAATCATTTCTAACTCCTCCCTTTTTCATAGCCCTCATCTACTTGGCCAATAATTTCTGCCTATTTTGGGGATTCTAGATTATATTAGCTCCTTGCTAAAAAACACTTCCACTCTCCCAATTCTGACCCTAAACTTCTTTTCCCTGGCCACTGTGATACCCCCTAATTAGTCTTGCTGCACTCTTTGTAATTAATGTTACACCACTGCCACCTGTCATCCTTATAAAACTGATCTACTCATGTTACACTCCTGCTTAAAAAGCCTTTGATGGTTCTCTGCTGTCTACAGAACAAAATCCAAACTGGTTGTGTTGATATTCATATACAAGCTGGTCCCAATTTATCTTCCCAGCTTCATCTACTGCCCCCCCTAAAAATAATAATAATTTATACACAGCTTGTTTATACAGTGCATGTTCGCATACATGAATTCTAACACTATGAGCATTTATTATTCCACTTTTATGATTAAAAACAAAACCTGAGACTTACAAAGATAAGGTAATATGACAAGATCCCAAATCATAAAAGGCAGGAGGGACCAAGTCTCAAATTCCAAACCTCATCTCCTTCCCCAGTACTTTACACAGCCACAGCACTCTCATCCCAGCATACCAGGCTTACTCAAACTTTCTCTGAAAATACACAGTATTTTATAACCTGTCTTAGCTCATGCAATTGTTCCCCTAGCCTGAAATGAATGTTATCCTCGCCTTCTGACATTTCCAAATGTTTTAGACATTTTTCATATCATGTTTCATATTAGTTACTTTATATTATGTCTGTCTCTACATCGAATTCTCAGCTTTGTGAGGAAAGGACCACAAGTTAGTCAATTTTCAAAGTCTGCTTACTAAATTGATAAATGTGAGGGAAGAGAAGATGGCAAGTATCAAGGCCTCTGAGACTGACCAGATCTGAAACCAGAGATGAGCAACTTGGATCAAACCATCTGAGCACACTGGCAGTACCTACAATCTTAACATCTATCTTCTGAACAAGGTTGAATGCCCTAGTGCCAACTATTCTCACAGACATTAGCCTTTATTAAATATTAATTTAGTGACAGCATAATTCAAAGCAGAATGAGATGAAATTAAAAATTATAAGTTGATTTTAAAAAATAGAAATATTGTTACTTTCTATTTTAAACTTACTATTTGGTTAAGTAACCAAAATTTAAATGATGTAGACAAAAATCAGCTCAGTTGCATGAATGGCTGTTATTAAAGCAACCATTTCTCTGGGGCTGTTTCTGTATGCCCACAGAATCATATTCATCTATACAGCTATACACACAGCTATCCATGTATCATCCTCTAAAAGAGCCAGTAGGATTCCTGGCACAGTAGAGACTCTCTCAGGAGGTATTTGACATGTTGATTATCTGGCCAACTTTTGCAACTGTAGTTTCCCATGACTATATCAAATGGTCAGATTGTATAGTGCCAGTATGCTTTAAGATTACAGGCTCTTCTTCATGAGTTGTCTTTATCCCAATGAAGATGAGATATTAAGGATGCCCTATAATCATAAAACCCAGAATATGAAACCACTAAACAGCTGACCAGGTGAAAAGTCTCAAATGCTTTCTTCCCTCTATCAGAAATCTCCCTAACCACTGCTAAACTATAACTACGATGTCAACTTTTCCACAAACTGGCAGAGGATAATATTAGAAGAAAAACTAGCTCACATACCCTGCATTGAATTTCATTTCATTCCAAACAATTATATCGCCCTAAATATAAAGAAATAAAATTACAAACTATGACCTTAAGTAATGTACAGACCAGATTTCAGAACTGCCTTTAACCATCAGACCTAATTGTTCTTTATTTTGGCATCTTACCCAAAAATCTAGTATGTTCTAGTCACTACAAAACATCAGAATATTGCCAAATTCTATACACTACATGAGATTTCTTCTAGAAGCTAGCAAGTCATGGGGAGGGGGAGGAAAGTCATGTTGATCTTGCTATAAACTATATATTTTCCCTTTCTCAGAGAGTAAATACAGTGATAGAGCAGAATTAACAAACTTTGGAATCAGAGAATTTGAGTTCAAGCTCTAACTCTGCAATATGAGGGAGGCTCCACCACTGAGACAAAAGTACCAAATTCACAGGGAATACTGCTGTAAGGATTCAATGAGTTAATATATACAACGTGATTAGAACACGTGGTTAAGTCTTCAACATTAGCAATACTATTATTCTATTACAATCACCTGACTCAAATTAACCATTATGCGATATCTGTGAAAATAAATTCGACAAATCCCAGCTCAAGAGTATCTTGCTTACCTTTTATCTACTCTCATACATCAATGATACTACTCCAAAAAATAACAAAATAAAAGCATATAAAATAAAATCAAGTAACATAACAAAACAAAATAAAATGAAATACAATCCTAACAGCCAATTCTGCTTCTCAGGAGCTCCTGCGAAGTGTGGTGACAGAAACAACTGAAAGCAACTATAGATTTAAATTTATGATGTACGTCACTTCAACTGTAAAGGTAAAAAATGTTGATCTGAAATCTATGGAAAGTGTTACCAGCTATACATCTCTAAGTAATGGACCTGAGAACCACAGATATTACTTTAGCATTATCTTTATTATATAATCCTATATTTTGGTCCTGACATGTATTCTTCCTCTTTCTTCTCAAAAAAAGTATTATAATTCATTGGTGTTTCTTTTGTACTCCACAGCAATATTAAATAGCAGTCATATAGCTGTATTAAAGTAACATTTGGCAGAGAATCTAGTAAAACATCTGATTTGATCTCTTCATCAGCATGAACACTATGGTATGCAGGTAATCTGGCCTAAAGGCTGGTTATTGGTGCACGCTGGAGTCTGAGACACCTGGGATCCAACTTCAAATCCACCACCTCCTAGTTGTAGGACACCTTGTGAACCTAAAAAGCCTGTTTCCCAGTCCAGAAAACAACAATTTTACCTACCTCTGAGGATTATTTTGAGAAATAAAATATATACAAAGCACTTAAAACAATGATAGTGCTGAAATATTTAGGGAGAAGTATATCAATGTCTCCAATTTACTTTGAAATGCATCCAAAAAATGGACTGAGTTCATCCACTCAACTGTACACTTAAAATGGTTAAAATGATAAGTTTTGTTATGTGCATTATGTCACAATCTTTTTTAAATAAAAAAATAATTAAAATGAAATTTTAAAACATGGATTGATAGAGACAAATATCTGACAAAGCTAGTAAAATATCAAATGTAGAATCTAAAATGAATGCTCATTTTCAACCGTTCTGTGTTCTCAAAGTTTTTTTACAATAAAATATTAGAGAAAAAATGCTGGCATCTAATAGTTTGCTTTTTATTATCATCTACTAATCATAAATAATAACTGGCAAATATTCAGATACTTAACTTTTTTTAAGGCAGAATTTTAAAAAGCACCTTTTTGTCAGCCATTAATCTTTTTATTACATTCTGAAACTCAAAGTAGTTTATCTGAAACTTCTTAGCCAGTATATACGTGTGAGATTTCAAGTTAAATCATTCCAAGGTACCAACTGCCAAGTATTTAATCTTTCCTAAATAAATACAGAAAACAAGTTAACAGATACCTGTGATGGATGATTGATAATCTGACCAAACAAAACAAAGGAAAAACAGGGATTGAAACTATTTGTTCCCAACTTTTCCAGTATCCACTAAAGCCAGGAAATTCTATAACAAGAAGTAGTACCAGCACTTTAAGAGGTAGGCACACTGCATGTGTACAAATATGACAGCCACTTTGAAATGATATCCAATTCTTCCTCTAGTTTTTTTCATCATTCTAACTGGTAGTTCAGATTTTAACATATTTAGTGGTACAACAAGAACTCAGATATCATGCAGTATAAAAATTTTTAATGTCAGACCACCTCACACTGGGGTGGGTACTATCGAAAATATGGAAAATAACACATGTTGGTGAGGACATGGAAAAACTGGAACCCTTGTGTACTGTTTGTGGGAACATAACACAGCACAGCCACTACGGAAAACAGAATGGCAATTCCTCAAAAAATGAAAAATAGAACTACCATATGATCCAACAATCCCACTTCTGGATAGATATCCAAAAGAATTGGAAGCAGAATCTAAAGAGCTATTTGTACACCTATGTTCATAGCTGTCATTGTTCATGATAGCTAAAATACACAAGCAACTCAAGTACCCATGGACAGATGAAATGGATGTGAAAATGTAATATATACATACAATGGAATATTATTCAGCCCTAAAAGGGAAGAAAACTCTCTCTCACATGCTACAACATGAATGAATCTTGAGGACTTTATGCTAAGTGAAATAAGCCAGTCACAAAAAGACAAATCCTGTATGATTCCACTTAAATGAGATACCCAGGGTAGACAAAAAGTAGAATGGTGGTTGCCAGGGGCAGAGAGGAGTGAGGAATGTTAGGGTTTTGCAGGTATAATTTTAGTTTTGCAAGATGAAGTATTCTGGAGATGGATGGTGGTGATCGTTGCACAAGACTATGAATGTATTCACTACTCTGAACTGTACGTTAAAATTTATTATATGATAAATTTTACGTTAACGTATTTTACCACAATAACAAAAAAATAAAAGGAAAAAAAATCAGGGAACTGATTTCCACAAAGGCCTAGTGGTGGCTCCAGCTTCAAATTGACAGAAAAGCAATTACCTCTGTGGCTATCAATCTAAGCCCTTGTCAACTCAGACTCTCCATCCTGCCCAGGGTCCCACCGATTGTTTATTTCAACTTCAAAATGAGCAAACATTATTCTTGCTATACCAGTTTTGTGTTAAAACAGCAGGTAATTTAATCTCCCTACACCTGCCTCCTCTTTAAAACAAGGATAATTCCTACCTGCCTCATAAGGTTATGAGGGCAAAAATGAGATCATGAATATTAAAGTTCCTTTAAACTGCCAAGCACCAAAGAAACTTAAATTACAACTACTTTCACATGTAAAATTCAAAAAGGGCTGTAACAACAGAAACCACAAAGCTTGGGACACCTCACCCATGCTTCATTCCATTTAAAACTAAATAAACACCTCTCTTGTTTTTGTCATAAACTGAAGGGTGGCATTGATGAAACAACCAAAACAAAACACTATACCTAAAACATTTCATCTAACCACACCAAATGCAATCAGAAATTGTCTTACACGTCCTAGGAAAATTCAATTTTTATGACTCCAGCATGGGTCTGCGACGCTCTGGGACTACACTTCCCACAAAGCATCGAGGCGAACCCGGGTTGCGGCGGGGCGGCCTAAGATTCAGGGTGACCACCGCTCTCTCCGAACGTGGATCGTCGTCCCCTGGAAAATTGCAACGTTTAAGGTCGAGCGTGCACTGGCTCTCCTTTCTGAAAGCACTGTCACCCCGCGGTTTCTCTTGCGGCTAGCTCCGCGACCCTCTCTGCCCTCGCGTCCTTCCTTCTCCACCTGAGGGTTACCGCCTATTCTTGACCTTTGCGCTGATTTCTGTGGTGTCACAGAAAGGCACCTTCCCCTCCTCCCCGAAAGCTCCATTTCTAGAACTCGCCCAACAGATGGGACCCGGAGCCATAGCGGAGTCAGAAGGGAAGGGCTGGCACAGCCCACCACCCCAGGGCTCGAGCCGGTCCGCCAGCCCAGGCACCGCGGGCAGGGGGCTGGGCTCCCCCTACCCTTGAACCCGGCGGATCGCGGGCAGAGGTGGCTCCGCCCGGGGCTCCGGTTTCAATTTCGCAACGTGACGGTGCAAACCTGAGGCCTACAAACGCCGGCGGCAGCGGCGTCCGGCGCCCCGCCCGCCCGCCAGGCCCGAGCGCCCCAGCCCCCAGCACGCCGAGGCCGCCGCCCGCCCACCCGGCCCGGCGCCCAGCGGGCGGCAGCGCGCCCCAGCCCTCCGGCCCGGCCGACCCCTCGCAGCGCCGGCTTCGGCTCGCGGCCACAGGCTCGCCGTGGCACTTACTCAGCTCGTCCTGGGAGGCGGAGGCGGCGGCCGCAGCCATGTTGCGCCGGGGAGGGAGGGAGGGGCCGGAGGGGGAGGGCGCGGACGGGCGGCGCGGGGGGCTCGCTGCTCGCGGTGCGGCAGGGGCCCGGAGCTGCCTCGGGTCGCTCGGTGCGGGCCGCGCTGCGCCCACGAAGCCCGTTCGCCACCACTGCCGCCGCCTGCGTCCTCGTCGCTGCACGCGTCGCTCTCGCCGTTCCCCGCGAGGTTGCGACTTGGGCGCTCCCGCAGGCTCGCGCGTCTGCGGAGCCGCCGCCGTCTGTCGGCTGAGTCCGGGTGCGCCCGGCCCGCGCGGCGGCTCTGCGGCTCCGTGCCGCGCTCGCCCAACTCACGCCGGTTTTATATTTAGAAAAAGCTGAGCCATCCTCCCAGCGGCCCCCCCGCCGGGCCCCTCGCGCGCCCGCCCGCCCTCGCTCGCTCGCGGCTCGTCCTGCCCACCTGCCGCCGCCCGCCCTGCGCGCGGGAGCCGGCCCGCGAGCGCTCCCCGCGCGGACCCGGCACGCGGCGGCCTGCACGGGCGGCCTGGCCTAGCCGCGCCGGCACAGCCTGCAGCGGCCCCAGCGCGGGGCGGACGCGCGGGCCTCTGACCTGAGTCCGAGCCGGTCTCCATTCCGGGATGCTGCGCTCGGCGCCGCGCGGTGGCCGCGGAGAAGCGAGGCGTTCGGCGGGCTCGGCCCCGAGGAGCCGCGCGCTGCAGTCCGCGAGGGGCTCGACCGAGCTGGTCTGGGCTGCCTCGGCCCGGGGAGATCCTCGAAGTGGGGCCGAAACTCTTTTTTGAAAGGTCTGTGGCTGTCACATTGGCTGGTCTCGACCTGAAGAAACACGCCTGTCCAAAGGAAGAGACGTGGACTCGGAAAAGTAGAGCTGGGTTCGGAGTGGAAGGGAGGAAGCCCCGCCCTGCGCCTCCCGCCGAACTTCTCGGCCCCGGCGCTGACTCAGTCCCGGGCGAGCCCGGGCGCTGCGAACTGCCCCGGACTAGGCTCCCAGGACTCCTTTTTTTTAAGGCGGTGATAAAGTGTAGGTTTCTGTTTCTCTTAGAAACTAGGATTACCGAATGAAGGGATATCACTAAGCTCTACTAAGAGTTAAACGAACCTAGATTTGTAAAGCTTACATTCAAGTATATATGCTCTTACGACCTATTAATGTTTTGATTCCAATACCTAAGTTCCTTTTGGTAGCCCGAGTGATTTACTTTTACTATGCCTATTTTCACTTTATTCCTTTAGTTTGTCGGTGAGGTCATGTATGTGAAAAACACTTGCAAAACGAAATTCAAATTAAGGGGTTTCAGAATTGCTGTGCTTTAAGTGATGATACTGTCAAAATTAGGTCCAAGATCAGATACATTTTTTTATAAAGAAATAAATATCCTTTAGTATTAAAATTGCATTTATTCCTAAAAGTGGAAATCCATAAATATCTAGTTAATATCTCGAAAACTAAATGCCATTCCAGATGTAACGTAGGCAAATACAAGATAATTACACAACATTCAAAACATCCTTATTTCTTTTTATGGAATTATACATGATCTTTGTAACTAATTCAAATGATTTGGAATACCATAAAATTAAAAGTGAAAGAGCTTCCCCCACCCCCACCCCACTCACCAGAAAAAACTCCAGTTAACAGATACAGTTAAGTGCGCATCCCCTCCAAAGCCCTTACACACTTGTGCAGCCCCAAATACAACTAAGATGGGGAGCGGATTCACAATCGCTATAAAGTCTGCATCGTTTTTCCCCTATAAACATTCTTCCATGTTAATTCAAAAAGCTCTACACAACCACACTTTTTTGTTAATGACTTCATAGTACATTGACCAATCTCTTTTTTGAGGACATTTTTGCTTTTTTGTTTGATGTTGACACAAAATCAATGCACAATGAACTGTTGCAAAGAATACAATACTAAAGTGTATAAAGTAAAGATTGTCCCTCACCTCCCTGCCTACCTTCCCCTTATCCCCAGAAATAATCTGTAAACCGTGGTTCATACAACCTTTCTAGATCATTTTCTATGAATGTATTAAGTGGCTGCAGGCAAGGGCCGGTTTGAGGAGATTTTGACTTCCCATAACCTCAAATAGATCCTTCTAAAACCATTCCAAAAACATATAGAATCTAAATTTTAAAAAGTTTTGTAGGCAATTTTAACTTCCGGACAAAACATTAGCAACTCATAATTTCCTCATATAGAAATTCCAGAGTTCACCTGTGTGCAAATTACATATATGTGTGTACACAGATTTTTGTTTGTTTTGACAAAAAAATGGAATCATCTTAACATGATTGTATAACCTTACCTTTTCACCAAACAATACATCATAGGTGTCTTTCCATATCAGCAATGATAATAATAGCTAATAGTAATGCACCAAGCCCTGTTTAGTGTTGAACATGGATGAATTCAATTAATCCTCACAACGATCTTATGAAGTAGGGATTTTTATGACAGGATGGTCGAGGAACATATCTAAAGTGCTACAAACTGGAAAGTGGTGGAGTGGGAATTTGAACCCAGTCAGTGTGGATCCAGCGTGCATTCTTTTTTTTTTTTTAATTAGTTTCAAGTATACAGTACATTGCTTAGACATCTATATAGTTCATAAAACAATCCTCCTAATTACTCCCTCCCTCACCTGGCCCTCCACCTAGTCATCGTATTAATGCTAATTGCATTACCTATGCCGTGCTCCCCTAACCCCGTGACCAACTATCGACTACTAATTTGTACTTCTTTAACCTTTCACCCCATTCTCCCAGCCTCCAACTCCACTCCCCTCCCCTCTGTCGGTCACCAAATTGTCCACTATATTTGTGAGTCTGTTTTTGATTAGTTCTTTTTCTTCCTTAGATTCCGCATATAAGTGAAATCATATGGTATTTATTTTTCTCTGACTTATTTCACTCAGCATAATAACTTCTAGGTGCATCCATGTCATTGCAAATGGTAGAATTTCATTTTTTTAATGGCTGAGTAATATTCCATTGTATATATGAACCATAATTTCTTTATCCAATTGTATGTTGATGGGCATTCAGGTTGCTTCCATATCTTGGCTATTGTAAATTGTGCTGCCATGAAGATTGGGATATGTAGATCTTCACAAATTATTGTTTTGGTTTTCTCAGCTTGCATTCTTAATCAGTATCATCCATATGTACAAAGCTACCTCATTCTTTTAAATGGCTGCATGATAAGTACATGAAAAAAATTTAATCATTCCCTTAGAATGAGCATTTAGGTTGTCTACAATTTTTTACTAGTGCAAACAGTGCTACTGTAAAACACTTTTTTTTGTAAAACATTCTTAAACATCTTCATGAAGCCACATTTCTATATGTAGATGTGCAATTATCAAGTACTATTTACAGTACTTAATAGATTACAATGGTGCTTTTAACCACTTATAGTTGCTTTTTCTATAGTTACAGCTTTTTTGTAATTGCTTCTCCCCTCAAACTACTTATAGTTTTGTTCCCACTAGCTTCATATTCTTACTAGACACTTTGTGTGTGTGAAGGACTCTCCTTATTTTCAGTGCCACATATTTATTTTTCGAAGTAAAGCAATACATATGTATTTCTCTGGAAAATTCAACAGAGTGCAGAGGACAAATATAAAATATAAGAATAAATGCTTTTAATACCAAATGCTGGTAATCTAAGGTCCATCCCTCTCTCTGGTGGCAAGAGAGGGAAGTAGTGGCAGCATACAGTAGGATGCCATTGATATAATGCTACCATATGTAAAACAATACTGTGCATTGAGTAGGGATGGATATATATGTAATAAAAGTTTTTAGCACATGTTTAAAAAAACATGGGATTGATGAACCACATATTAGCATACCAGTCATCTGTAAGAAGAGAATTCCAACTCGATTAATAGCATTTAATTAGATCCTTTGCTTTTGAGTAGTGGTCTTGAGATACTTCGTATCCAGAATTTACTTCAGCTTTCAAAAACAGACAAAGGAATTGGGGGAGGGGGTGAACAGGACAGAAAAGAGGCCGCTGAGAAACCAAAACAAGATATAACAAAATCCAAGAACTAAAAACATATGTCTTTTACTCCTTAGAAATTCCCTCTTCCCTTTCGTAGGCCCTACTTACACCAAATGTATGCACAGTTCTAATAAGGTAAATAATCTTATGTCCATAGTCAAAGCAGATTAGAAGCAGAATATCAAAGAACACTCTTCTGGGCAGGTATATGGACGAAATAAATGTTAATGGACACCCTAAAAACAAGAGAGAAACAGGAAAACTATGAAAAGAAGCTACAAGAACTCAGAAATCAAAGCATTCTGGAGTTATTTATAAAGTACAAAAAGCACTACCCACCCCCTGGGCCCTGAAATTATTTCACTTAAAAAGCTGATGTTCATGGTGTTAATCCAGACATCGATAAATAGTAAAATTATGTCTAGTATATCAGCATCAAAAAACAAGGAAGTAGGGGGTATATTTTACCAACATTTTCTTCTAAAATGGATATAATAAAGGATTAATTTCTATTTCTAAAGTCTGCCTCTTTTCATCATTATCTCTCCTTCTTGCTCCCTTCTGCACCTTATTGGCAAACCTTTTCTGTTAAAGGGTAGATAGTAAATAGTTTCAGCTTCATAGGCCATACAATCTCTGTCACAACTACTCAACTCTGCCATTATAACGTGAGAGCAGTCGTGAGCACTACATAAAGGAGCATGGCTGCATTCCAATAAAACTTTATTTACAAATACAGGCTGTGGGCTAGATTTGGATGAAGGACTATAGTTTGCTGATCTTTCATCTAGTAACTTCCTGAGAAAGGTAGACTGGGAGGTCAATGTTGGGACCTGAACATCTGAAAAAGTCTCTAATCTCCAAGGAAACACCTAGGATGCTGGGATAGAATTCTAAATTGGAAATAACTTCTCTTAATTTTGAAGGCACTGCTCAATTTTTTTTTCTGCCTTCCACAATGCCTCGTTTCCTTTAAATCAGCTTGATCCACTAAAGGTAGTGTTTTGCCTTAGGCTTTTATTCAGGCTCGCAGAGCTATTTTGCTTCGTTAGTAACATTTTAAAAAAAAATCCATTTAAAGAAATTGACTATAATGTTTTCTAATGTCTTTTACCCAAGGAATAGCTTTTCCTAGAATTTGGTACCAGGAAATGTTTCAATCTTAGGGAAACGTCTATGCTGTCTTTTATGAGACAATAGGAGTTAAGTAATCCATTGTGATTTCATTCTTTTGTCTAGACTGATAGTGTCCAATTGCATTAAACTCTCATACCATATTCAGTTCACTGGTGTCCTCAGACATTTAATAAATGTTCAGGAAGGACAAAGGGAAGGCAACTATTCTGGCAACAATTATAACATTTCAGATGAGAAGTAATAGAAATGGAGAGTTGAATTTCAAATTCAAGAGGCAATCAAAGATAGATGAGATGTAGGGATTCAGGGACAAGGGAGAGCATAATAACCAAGGTTGAAGAATAGGTTTGGAGACTAGGGAAAAGATAAGAAGATGGGTTTTGAATATACTGAGCTAAACAAACGTTAATTATTTATCATCTCTTCCCTCCCACCCACTTACTTTCAAAAAGTAATGGAAATGCCTTATAAGAGGAGTGATACAGAAGAACAAAGATTGTCAATAAAGACTAAAGGCAAGTTGTAAAGTAAATGGGAACACACCCAGCTGAGGTCAAAGCAAAGGTGGACATTTCTAAGCCAGCAAGGACATCAACCGTGACTTGGTAAGGTTGACACATCCAGAAAATCTTTTGGCCACACTGTGTCTTGTCCTCAATAGCACCGGGGCCACAGACAATGGAGACTTTGGGAGTGGACTGGCATCCAGTGTCTAGCAACCAGCCAGCTCCAAGGATGAGAACTAACTCTTGGGTCAAGAGCACCCAGCATGTTTCATGGGACTCCAGCTTTTATATTCAGGGGCTCAAAGAATTGTTTAAGTCCAAGCCCCGCCCAGACTGATAAATACACTGTACCTCTACCTAGATTACCTTTGGAACAGGATGGGGCCAATATCTAGGAAAGATTTGTAAGCAAACAATATTATCAATACTATTAGACAGAGGAAAAATAATTGCTGAAACCCAGTCTGAATTTACCTCAGGCTAAGAAATGCTTTGTCTCTTAAAATCCTCAATCCGCCCCCACTCCCACCCCCATCTCTAGGATCTTTCTATTCCTGTGCTACAAACCCCAAGCTTCTCTGCATTCCTCTCAGGCTGACCCAGCCTCTTCTAATCACCCCCATAACCTCCACCGAGCCATCTGGAACCTGTTTAGTAGTTACAGACACCCGTGTATCCTCAAGAGCTTCACAGAATTCACTCTCATTTCCTACCTTATCTGATTGTGCCTTGTCCCGTGCAGCCCTCTCCAGTACAAACTGCGAAATCTCTTACATCTCACATTCCACTGGGTGAGGTAGTAGAATCAGTTTCCTCCTAGTTCCTCACTGGGACTTCAGACCAAAGTTCCACCTAGCTTAAGTCTTCCTCTCCATTTTAAATTCCGAAGCATCTTGGATGTCAACATCCATTGATGGAAACATCCTCCACTTTGGCCTTTCATTTCCTTGAATGTTTCTTCTCCGCTCTCCTTCACCTTCACTCCATTGCAGTGAACCCACTCCCACAGGCACACCCTAGACTTGGTCACCAACTACAACTTTCCTACTGCTTAAGCTTTCCCTTCTTTTGACCCACCCACTAGACTGTCACCCCGACTTTTGCTCAATTATTCCAATACATTCATTCTTTTCTCAAAGTCAGGTTTATTTATTTATTTTTTTAAAAGTCGGGTTTATTGAGTCACACATTTTTTAAGCTTTATCTAGGTTTAATTGATAAACAACAAACCACATATTTAAAGAATAGTAAAGATGAGTTTTGACATACACGTACATCCACGAAAACATCACCGCAATTAATATAATAAATCTCCAAAGTCTCCTAATGGACCTTTGTAATTCTTCTATCTCTGCACCTAGACCCTCTCCCCTTCTAGGCAACCACTGATTTGTTTTCTGTCACTATAGATTAGTTTATATTTTCTAGAATTTTATATAAATGAAATCCTATACTATGATAGCTACGTATTTTTTTATTTGACTTCATCACTTTGAGATTTCATCTAGGTTGTGCATTCCTTTTTATGGTTGAGTAGTATTCAGTTGTCTGGCTGTACCACTACTGTTTACTGTTTATCCATTTTACTAGTTGCTGGACATTTGAGATGTTTCCAGTTTTTAACTATTACCAAAAAAAGCCGCTGTGAACAGTCTTACACAAATATGCTTTTGTTTCTATTGAGGTATAATTCACTTATAATAAAATTCAATTTTTTCCCCTCTTTAATTCCCCCCACCCACTCCCACTCCTGACTTATAGATGTTGCTGTTTCCCCTTAAGAACTGGATCTCTGAAGGCGGAGTGGAGTGTCTCCTCCCACATGCTTGGTCATGCACCCAGGGCCTGGCACCCCTGGGGGGCCCGGGCCCTGGACCTGGCCCTGGCCTGTGGCTCCACCTGGGGTGCGAACCCAGGACCTTTTGTGTGTAAAGCAGATGTGCTAACCACTACACTATGGAGCCACCCCCATAAAATTCAAGTTTTTAAGGTGTACAATTCTATTTGACAAATGTATGTAGTATACAAGTTGACAGACATACACAATCATGGAACCACCACCATAACCAAGCTATAGAGTATTTCCATTGCCCCCAAAAATTCCCTTGAGTTCTCTACTACGAGTGCTTGGCAACCACTGATTTCATTTCTGTCCTCTGTCTTTTTAGAATGTCATATAAATAGAACCATATAGTGTATACCTTTTTGTGTCTGGCTTCTCTCATTTAGTATACCGCTTTTGAGATTCAGCGATATTGTTGCACATAGTATTAGTTCATTCCTTTCTGTTGCTGAGTAGTATTCCATTGTGTGAATATAAGATCATTTATCTGTTTACCAGTTGCTACAAATATGAGTAGTTTCCAGTTTGGGGCAATTATTAATAAAGCAGCCATAACCATTTCTACACAGGTCTTACTGTAGGCATGTTTTCATTTCTCATGAGTAAATAAATACCTAGGAGTGGGATTGTTGGGTCATATGGTACGAATATGTTTAACTTTCTAAGTATATTGGTTATTATGCTTTGATTTCTCTTATCCTTTGACCTCTTGCCTTTCTTCCTTTATATTAGCTCCTATCTTCATCTTCCTTATCTAAATTGGATTCCATCCTTCATTTCAAACATCCTTTTGCTCATATCCTTAACTCCTTGACCCATTACCTTCCTATCAAAGCCACCCTACAAAATCCCATCTTCTAAATCAACCCAACCATCCCTCTTCTCTATAAGTATTCTGGAACTAATTTGTATATCTTGAGAAAAATCATTCAATGCACTTATTGATCTGACATAAATCGGTAATCTCTAACATTGCAGGGAAATTTTTCAGTGTCTTCTTGGTCAGCTCATATTCTACCTAGAAGCTATCTCAAACCTAATCTACTCTTATCAAGCTTCAAATCCCACTCCCATCTACTTCTCCTGCTGCCTTCTCAATAGATTTCCTCTCAGCAGACTCCATCAGACACCATCGGTTACATACCTGCTTGCATCTACACTCTTCCTTGCCTCCTTACCTTCGTTACAATGAATAGTGGTCCCTGGCCCTGGCTGTTTAGGGCTAATCTCTCCATCTGTGTTTCCTCCTAGTTTCTGAGTCTTCATTTTATAGACTGCTCCTTTGCTCTGTATCTTCATCCTCTTTCTCTCTAGTGGATCTTTACTGTAGCTTGCTAGTTTGCTTGCTTGCTATTTCTTTCCCTTCCCTTTCTGGAAGATACCCCTCCCCCACCCTCCCCGTTACAGCTCTACAGAGTCAGGACAGTTTTTATCGTTTTCTTTTTGGGAGATGATCAGCTCTCCCAGAGAGGAAATAATAGCCTCTAACTGGCTCTGTGAGATGAATCTAATGGTTCATTTAGTTGAACTTGCTCTGTCCTTTTAAAGTCTTAGGGCCTTGACCCATCCTGCTCCTTCAGTAGGAATGTCTTTCTCTCCCAACTCCGCCCCTCCAAAATTGATCTAGTTATTAGGACCCTCCAAACAATTTTTCTGAAGTTCCTTAGCCCTTTTTGCTATACCCCTAGTAATCTATGCAGTGCCAATTCAGATATTCAACAAATATCTATGTAGCACCTACTATGTGTCAGGTACTGTTCTAGCACTTGGGAATTGTATTGCCATGGAACAAACCAAATAAAAATCCTTATCCTTGTAGAACTAATAGTCTAGTGAAAAATGCAGACAATGAGTACACAACAAATAAGAATATGATATAATATGTTACAAGGAGAAGCAGGAGTGGGGAGGGGGTTGGGTTCCAGTACAAGTATAGTGGTGGGAGAGGTTCACTAAGCTATGAAGGATACTGCTACCTCTGGGAGGATCGTGTCAGCCACAAGTGCCAGGCAGGTTGGAGGGAGAGGGAGAGCAAGGAGGCCATTGTGACAGAGCAGGGGAATGGGAGAAGAGGTCAGGGAGGTAATGGGTGGCTAGCTTCCACAGGGCTTTGTAAGGTCATTGTCAAAATTAGTTTGTTTTTTTTCACTTCTGAGCAAAATGGGAAACCTTTGCAGGGTTTTAAGTAGAAGAGAGGCATAATCTGTTTTATGTTTTTAAAGCATTTCTCTGCCTGCAGTGTGGAAAAAAGTGAAATCAAGAAGCTATTGCAATAATTCAGAGGAAGCGTGATGATGGTTTAGACTATGGTGACAGGTATGAAAGTCATAAAATTAATGCTTGTTTAATTCAAGTTGCATTAATTATGGCTTGTATTGTATGCTTTACTAATATGCTTCTGCAGTGGGTTTTTCCAGCCTCAATTTCTGGGAGGAGTAGGGAGGGGAGGAGAGAGGGATGGCTTGAGGTTACCAGGGAGACAGAACATCATAGATATGAAAGTCTGAGAAGGTTCTAGGCCTTTAGGCCTCTGGCGCAGCAATAATTCTGTGGCGGAGCCCACCAGTCGCTTTCCAAAGATTGTGCGCAACAGGCCAGGTTGGGAGCCTATGGAAAGGACAGGACTTTCGCAAAACGAGACAAGCGCATTCCGGGAATCGTAGTTCTGCGCCCCTACGCAGGCGCAGTGGTCCCCAGCCGACTTGCGCGCGCAGCTGCTGCAGGACCAGCTTCTAGAAGCTCACTGCGGTAGTCTTGGTCTTGGCTGCGGGTCCTGATGCAGGTAGTGGTTGTACCGGGCCCGTAGTTGGGGGGGTCGCGGCCAGGTCGCTGGCTCCGAGGGCACACTTGGGTGGGGTGGGAGCGGAGGGCAGCCGACCGACCTCATGGTACACTCCCAACACTTCAGCTCCTGTGGGAGGTGGGCGATCTCCTGAATGACAGCTTTCCTCCATCCCCTCCCTGCGCCCGGAGTCTCGCAACTTAGGTACTTTTACATTTTGAGTGGGAAAATTCCTTTTTGTGTGTGCGTGAGGGAGGGGGCTGTCCTGTATTCTGCAGGATATTTAGCAGCATCCCTGGCTCTCTACCCGCTAGGTACCAGTAGCACCCCCTCCAACCCCAGCTGTGATACCAAAATGGATTAAGGCAGTGCCAACATCCCCTGTGAGGCAAATCCCCACCTACCCCCCGTTTGAGAACTTTCTGCATGCGTAACATTTTCGCGGTGCCTGTTATAAGCTCTCTGGAGACAAGTGTCTTAGTCACTGTAAAATCCCAGGTGCCCGGCACGGCGGTAGGTACTTAATATTTGGCAGAGGAATAAATGACGTCATGGATACGGTGGTCCGGGTTCTGTGTTCGGAGGCGGGTAATTATTGTTACCATAGTTGCAACAGGAGGAGCGTGCCCTCTCACTGGACGCATGATAGCACATCTCGGGCTGTGTTGTTATTTCTTGGGTGCTCTGTGAGGATGGGGACCGCGTCTGACCTGTCCACGCCTGCATCCGTAGTGCCCCATTCCCAGCTCATTGTAGATGTTCAGTTATTGTAGAATGAAAGAATGCGGGCGACACAGGACAGGCTCTCTGCAAAAGGCACTTGGGAATCAGAAAGCTTTGCACGAGAAGTGACAGTTGAAAGGAGTCGAGTTTTAAAAAACGAATAAACGTTTGGGAGGAGAAGGAAAGAAGACAGCATTCCAAGGGAAGGAATGGCTCCAGTGCAAAGGATGGAAGGAGATAAAGAGTGTCTGGGAAAGGGGATACTTCTTTATGACTTGCAGTGTCCATCAGGGCAGCTAGAGCTCAGGAGGTGAGGTCATCAGGGCAGGGTCTCTAGATCATCATGCATAACTTATGCATTTGAATTTTATCTTGAGACAGTGGGGAGGGACAGGATCATAGGCTACAGTGTGAGACTGGATCGGAGAAGCCTGTACTTAGGTAGTTTCAGTAGGATTGAATGGAGAGGTTCTTAGGAAATAAAACTGCCAGAACTTGGTTATTATGTGAGAAATTTGAGAGGCAAATATGAAATCAGGCTTCTGAGTTGGGCAACTGGTGGGAAATGCGTGGCCATTCACTGAGGGAGGGCAGCAGTTGTTGAATGGGTTTGTGACTGAGTCCTCTTGTAGCAGTGAGCCTTTTCAGATCAGTTTTGCTTATGAGGAGTAGCTAGTCTGAAGAAACTGTTTTCTTGTCGGGTACCTTTAATTACCCTTAAGTAATTCCTCAGCTTTTCACCTTCAAAGAAAATTATTCCTTTAATACAGTAGTTGAGTAGGACTGTCATAGGTCTCTGAGAGTATGTGTATGTATACGTATATCTGAACCAAACCAAGAGCAATGTTTTTAGGATTAACAATTTGACTTATTTACTATCTTATATTTTTCTTTACAGTTTCTGCAAGACCATAAACTGAATCCCTGGAACACTTGATATTTTGCTGTGTATAGTGCCTGTTGGTGGACTGTATTGATACTCAACTATTGTCTGAAAGGAACTGAATTCCCTGCTGGTGATACACAGTGTAAACTGTAGTCGCCTTGGACAAGATGACAGCCATCTCCCCAGAGCCTCAAACTCTGGCCTCAGATGAACAAAACAATGTCCTAAGAATGGATACTTCTGAGAATCCAGACGCTATTGCAAGAGGAAACATGACTGACCCGGAGTATTTCAGACAGAAATTCAGGTGGTTTTGTTACTCAAAAGAGGCTGGACCTAGAAAAGCCCTGAGTCAACTCCGGGAGCTCTGCACTCAGTGGCTGAGCCCAGACATCCATACGAAAGAACAGATTTTAGAGCTTTTGGTGTTTGAGCAATTCCTGACCATTTTGCCTGGGGAGATCAGGATTTGGGTAAAGTCACAACATCCTGAGAATAGTGAGGAAGTGGTGAACTTAATAGAGGATTTGACCCAAATGCTTGAAGAAAAGGAAGGTGAGATTTATAGCTGGAGGGAGAATGTGGGAGAGATCTCAGGGTGTGAGAGTACACTCCCCAAAAGAAAGCAATTTATTGCCAAAGAGGAGACTAAGTTTGGAGGCGGAACTGAGTTTGAATCAGCTCTGCCTTTTATCGTGTGATACAAATATTCCAAGTATTTTTGTATATCATTTACCATAAGGTTCTCAATACATACATGGGACAGTTTGTATTCTACCAGGAGTTCTGAGATAAATGTGGAAATAGTGTTTACCACCACAGACTTAATTTGTGGTCACCCAGCTCTTTGGTGTATCTAAAATTTGGCATCCTGACTGCTAACTTGTCTGTGACTGCAACATGGTGCCTCTACAAAATTAGTGCCTCTGTGTGGAGGCCCCTGCAATAAAGTTCATGAACTGATTGCTCTAGCATCCTGTAAGAAAGGACAGTTTCCTTAAAATAATCCTTTTTGCATAATTCTGATTCTTAATTTCTGTTGATTATCTAATCAATAAGCTGCCTAAGAAAGTGAAGTACGATTTTAAAAAAGACTTTTCCCTTATTAGAAGAGCTGTTAACATTTCAGAATAATACATTTAGTTCATAGGTTCAGATTCCTAGTTTCTACTTTTAGGAATCTTGTTGATTCCAGAGGTGGAATCAGTTTTGTTTTATTTTATTTTATTTTATTTTATTTTATTTTATTTTATTTTATTTTATTATTTTATTTTATTTTATTTTTTGAAATCAGTTCATTTAATGTGACTCTTGTGCAAGGCATTGTGGTAGGACTATGAAGAGAACAACAAAATATGCTGTTTTACCTTAATACATCTTAAAACTTAAAAATAATTGTTATGCAAATTAAATACATTAAACTGTGGATGATGAAATGAATGAAATCTGTTTTTTGAGCTTAGAATTGAAAGAGTATTTTACAGGATAAGGGAAAAGCTTGGGTTTTAATAGGAAACTATCTGTGGCCATTCTCTCTGTTTTAAAAAGTGGAAAGAACTTTTTTCTGTTTCTTATGACCTTTTTCTCCAGAGACATATAAGAATTTCTAGTCTGAAGAATCCATTTGAAAGACTGGATTTTTTTCCCCCCTCATTCCTAGATCCAGTCTCTCAAGGTTCTGTAATTTCCCAAGAGGAGAATCCTGAAGAAGATAAAATGGTTTCTGTCCTTCCAAATACAGAGTCCTGGGTAAGCTTCCTTTCACTGGTTTTCATTCTAAGTATTTATTGAGCTCCTGCTGAGTGGTATAACAATGCTAGATAGAATAATTAAGACAATCTCCTTTTCTTTGAGGTCACTTTTCACATGCTATTTTATTTCAGTTAGAATTTGTCACAAGTCTGAGTCTAATAAAAACAAAAAATTATTTGCTAAAATTCAACAGTTATTCCTAATAAAATTAGGTGAAAATAGAATTGTATTATTTCCTAACATGATAAAAGAACATCCTCAGCTGGATAGTGTTGGAAAATAAAAAGCAGTTCTCATAATGTTGGTAAAAAAGATAAGGGTGTTTAACCTTACTGCTATTGAGCATTATCTGAATATTTTAACTAATGCAGTAAGAAAGAAATGAGATAAGTATTGGTATAAAAGAGGCAAATGTATATTATTAGCAGATGATATCACCTACTTGGAAAACCTCAGACTCAACTGAACAAGTACTGAAACTCATGTAATAGTTGAGAAAAGTAGCTGATTACAAATCAATAGGTTTCCTATATACGAATAATTACCGGCTAGGAAAAAAAAATTCTTATTCACAATAATGAATAATACTACTATAGTAGGCTGATAATGGCTCCTAAAATATGTTTACTTCCTAATCCCTGGAACCTGTGAATGTCACTTATTTGGAAGACAGGTCTTTGCAAATGTGATTAAGTTAAGGATTTTGAAACGAGGGCCCTAAATGCCATCACATGTGTCCTCATAAGAGAGGCAGAGGGAAATTGAACACACAAACAGAAGACAGGGATGAGAAGACTGGCGTGATAATGCTGCAGACCAAGGAATACCAAGAAATGCAGCCACCAGAAGCTGGAAAAGGCAAGGAACAGATTTTGTCTCAGAGCCTCTGAAGGCAGTATACCTCTGCCAACACCTTAATTTCAGACTTCTGACCTCCAGCATTATGGGAGAAGAGATGTCTGTTATTTTAAGCCAACAAAGTTACGGTAATTTGTTTTAGCATCCACAGGGAGCTAATACAAGTGCTAATAGCCACTTTGTTTTACTCTCTCAGAATGCAATGAGAGAATGCTAAAGAAAGTGTACTTTGAGTTATTGTGCTTGTTTGTAATTTGGAGTCATTGTAAATGTCAGTATGTTATTGAACACAGATTCTTTTTAATTGTCATTGGAAATTAAAATTTGGAATGTGGTCACTGTTGTTACTCTTAAGTATTTAATTTTTGCCTGAAGTTAGATTATATATTAATTCTTGAATTGGGGTTTGGGAATGTAATTTATATCCTTCATTTAACATTTTTCTGTTTATCCAAGAAATCAATGTGACAGAGTGAAATTGATCAATATTAGTACATTCCAGAAAATCCTTTTATAGTATTTCACACCTGGGACTAAATGGAGAAGGCAAGGATGTGTTATAATCTTGTTCTTTATCACTTGTAATGGTTGTATAATAGCTACCTCTAGCTTGCTTTGGAATCCTTAAAAACTTAAATAATCTCAAAATTAATACTTTATATCCTAACCACTTCTCTAAACCCTCAGGATCTATTTGGGAATAATGTGATGCAAAAAGACTGTGTTTGATATTCTAGGGACCCGTGACATTCAAGGATGTGGCTGTGAACTTTTCCAGAGGAGAGTGGAAGAAGCTGGAGCCTTTTCAAAAGCAACTTTATAAGGAAGTGCTACTGGAGAACTTTAGGAACTTGGAATTTCTGGGTAAAGACATCTCTTCATGATCTAGCATCTAAGCTGGTTATCTTTTTGTCCACTATTATTGAAAGATAAGTCCTATTAACTGTTTCGGCTGGGCATACGGGGGTGAGCCCACACTAATCCTAGAAATGGGTCCTGAAACTGGACTTTTCTGCAGTGTTTTCTCCAAAAAAAAGTCTTTGCTTCATTGAATTGGAAATGTTGAGCATGATTTTGCTGTCATCAAGGCCATACCTTCCCCCATTTTCTCCTCAGATTCCAGTATTGATGTTTGTATTCGATAGCATCTTCTCTTCCCTGGGGAACTGGAGGCTGTGTGTAAATTTTGGAATATCTTTGTTCTGTGCAAAAACAGCCTTTTCTTTGTTGTTATTTTTCTCTATGAGCAGGCTTTCCAGTTTCCAAATTAGATTTGATTTCTCAGCTAAAGTGGGTTGAACTGCCATGGCTGCTGGAAAAAGAAGTCTCAAAAGGCTCCAAACCAGGTGAGTTGGTGAAAAGTAAACAAGGAAATCAAAAAAAGTTGCTTACCAAGTCATTCGGGAAGAGCTTTTGAAATGTATATTCTAAACATCCTTTTGAATATTCCCCTTGCCTTCTTGGAATGTTCATTTTAATGGGAGACTCTGTTAGTTTGGGTTCTCTGAGAAGTAGATGCCAGAGACTTATTGGAGAGAATTCTAGTGAAGAGAAATAGGGAGCGAGCTGCAAGAGGCTAGGAGAGTTGTCAGAGCATGGTATAGGTCTGAAAGCTGTGAATGAGAGAGGAAAGGATGGTAGGAAGATTGGGTAGGAAGAGTCTTAGACCGAAGTGCAGTTTAAGAAAGTTTTGACAATGCCAAAAAATAGTTCGTGAGCCAGAGGCACCTCCCAGAGTACTATGTCTCAGAAATAGGCCTAAGTGTTCCCGCTATACTTGTCATTGACTGCGACCAGCTGTGAGAAAGTGGCCTTGGTTTGAATGCCATGGTGGATTCATAGAACAGCAACAGGTGCTGTTAGGTAAGCACCTCAGAGGAGGAGATACCTGAGAGGTGCATTTTTATGGATGCCATAGATAGAGATATCAAAACAAAAAGTGTTAGTAATGGGATGTATACTATGATGATGGCAGGTATAAGGAGCAATGAGAAAATGTAGGAGCAAGGGCTTAATTGACATTTGAGTTAAATCCTGAAGGATAAGAAGGAATTCATCCAAAGGACAGCATGTATAGCATAATCCTATTACTCGTTAAAAAGAAAAAAAATGTACATATACTTGTATATGTTTGAATATATAGATATATATGGATTTTTAATATGGAGAACATTCATGTTCGCACTGGTTATCTTTGAGGGATCATACTTTTTCTTTATCCTTTTATCTTAAAATTTAACAATAAATATATAAAATTTACAGTTAAAAAATTAATTACTTATATATCAATACCTTGACTAAGACAGTAATTCTCTTTGCTCTATTCCATCTTCTTAACCATTCATTTTAGTCAATCTGTTGGCTCTTTTCAGTATAGTTACACGGATAAAAGACAGCAATTGTCTTAGGTTTAAGAAACATTTGGGAGAATAATTCCAAAAATGGATTCTAAAAACGTTTTGAGTAAAATCTAGCAGCATTGGTATATATATGTCCCTCCCCCACAGACACTATGTAAAAGAAGCATCGTTTAGATGTACAAATTGTTTAAAAAGTCATTTATTACAGACAATAAAAAGTTTTTGACAGACAAAGCAGTCAATAGCCATAATTTATATATAAGGAAAGAGCTCATGCAAATCAATAAGGAAGACTGGGTCTGTTAGAAAAATGGGTGAAAAACTTGAACAGATAGGTGACAAAATTAAAATATCTGTGAATGTGAAAAAATGTTCCAAGTCACTGGTCAACAATGAAATAGACATTTAGAGCAACAGTACTATATTATGAATCAAATTCACAAAGATTTTTTTTCGTAATGACGATTAAGACCAAATTTATTAATTTATTAATAACGTTTCATTGCACTAATATAATCACGTGATTAGTTTTTGAGACAAAAATTTTTTTTAAATAAGCAAGATCAAAGATACCACTAAAAAAATATTTTGTGCTTAGTCAATTGAGGCTTCATAGCAGAAAATGCGGCACTTCCTTCCCTAGGCTTCCCAAGGGCTCCAGTTGATGAAATACACTGAGGCCATGATGAACAAAGTAGTCTGCTTCTTTAGCAGATGGAGACCAGCAGTTTCATCCCTTCACCACTGCCCTTATTTCTTGCTACCAAACAAAGAATAGATGTTTATCCGCCCTCTGAGAGGGACACAAAGATTTAAAGAAAGATTATTTTACCAGAGAGGAGTACTCAGGTATTTCTCATCATGCATCATGTGATGGTATGACTCCTCTGCCCGTTGGTTCAGTAATTCCACTTTTATGACTGTCTTCTAGGGAAATATTTTTTGATAAACATTCAATAAGGGAATAACTGAGTAAACTAGAACATATATGTTTTATTTATATAATGTAAATATATAATGATGGATTGTTATATAACTGATTAAAATTATCTTTAGAAAGAATTACCAATGATATGGGAAAGAATTATGAATGAGAAGCATAACACTACATATTATGCATAGTTTTCCTATTCTAAAATAAAGAACAATTTCTAGAAGAAAACAATTTTTAATCATTAACTTCTGGGTAATAAGACTTTGAGTTTTATAGTTATCCATTTAAAAAATGGTTTTATAAAAGTGACAAAAGCAATCTCAGATGAATGATTTGGTTAATAAATGAATTCAGAGTTCTGAGAAGGGTGCAAACAGTATAGTATTGGAGAAAGCTCTGGAGAGATGGTGGGACTTGAACACTAGGCCCTGTCAAATTTATGTTTGTGATAGTGAAACTGCTGTGGGATTGCATTCTAGGCAGTATGAAGTGTTAAGACTAAAATAATATGATTGAAATGCTGTAGAGTAATAGGACAGTAAATGGATGTCTGATTAGAGTATCCATAAGGTTCACGGGGCCAGACTGTGGTAACTTTTGAAAGTCTAGCATAGATGTTGTTGCATATCTATGATGCGATTAACACCTATAAACTTAGTGCTGTCTGACTCCTTTGAGGAGAGGCAGTATGGTATAGAGATCAAAAGCCTAGGCTTTGGTGTCAGACTAGGTTAAAAATCTGACATTACCACTTATAATACACGTGACCTTGGGCAAAGCTACTTACATTTATGTGTCTAGTTGTCACATCCATAAAACAGGGATAACAGGTTAACTTCATAATGTTATTGTAAAGGTTAAGTGAAATACAAGTAAGTGCTTGATAATAGAACCTGGTATTTGTTAAGTATTCAATAAAGGTTTGCACTGTCATGATTGAAAAATAGTAGATTAGATGTAGGGGGAATATGTTTGAACCTATTCTACAAATTTGAAATGAGGGTGAGAACTTGCATTTCTAATTATAAAGCATAAACTTTTTATCTTCCTCCATAGTTTCCCTAAGCCCTATGTTTCCCTACTTTCCCCTATATCAGATTTCCCTTCCTTGTCTTATGAACTTATTTGAGAACCGTCCAAGCCATATTCCTCATAGTCATTACTGCCTCTATTCCTGTTTCAGCCCTAAATACAGCAGCTTCCTTTATTGCAAACAGGAAATATTGTGTTATTTCTTTTAGAGTGTAACTCTAGAGGTGGATTGAAGGGATCTGTTCGAAATCAAGATGTTCTTATGGAAGAATCAACTTTGGATAAAATAATAGAAAGATGCCTAACTGGTGGTGGTCATGGCTCGATGGGAGAATCCCGGAAACGTTACAGCAGACTAGAGGAGGGTCATGGCAATAAGGGACATTCGCAAGTGGCAGGCACACAAAAGAAAAGTCATGGGAGAGGCAATAAGGGTGAGGAATTTGACCCAGAAAAAGGCCCCTTTGGAAATAATTTCAAAGAAACTTCAGATATAATTAAACATCTGAGAGTCTATTTAAGGAAGAAATCTCGGAGGTATAATGAATGCAAGAAACCCTTTAGTTTTCATTCAGACCTTATTCAAAACCGCAAAGAACACACTGGAGAAAAGCCACGGAAATGTAATGAAGGCAGGAAAACCTTAAGTCACTCTTCATCACTTACCGAACATCAGAAACATCAGAAAATTCATTTGGGGAATAAGTCCCAGAAGTGCAATAACTGTGGGATAACCTTTACTCAAAGTGCATCGTTTGCTCAGAGGAAAACCTCTCTCTGTGAGAAATGTCAGAAAAATGAATGTCAAGATGCGACCTTGAGTAAAGAGGGAACAGAGACTGGAGAAAAAACCCATAAATGTAGCAAATGTGGAAAAGCCTTTAGCTATAGTGCCTCACTGACCAAACATCGGAGAATTCACACTGGGGAAAAACCCTACATGTGCAATGAATGTGGAAAAGCTTTCAGTGACAGTTCATCACTCACACCCCATCACAGAACTCATAGTGGAGAGAAACCCTTCAAATGTGATGATTGTGGAAAAGCTTTCACCTTAACTGCCCACCTCATTAAACACCAGAGAGTCCATACTGGAGAGAAACCCTATAAGTGTAAAGAATGTGGGAGACCCTTTAGTGACAGTTCATCTCTTATTCAACACCAGCGAATTCATACTGGAGAAAAACCCTACACGTGTAACAATTGTGGAAAATCCTTTAGTCATAGCTCATCCCTTTCCAAGCATCAGAGAATTCATACTGGAGAGAAACCGTATAAATGTGGTGAATGTGGCAAAGCCTTTCGACAGAATTCTTGCCTTACCCGACATCAGAGAATTCACACTGGAGAAAAACCATACTTATGTAATGATTGTGGGATGACTTTTAGTCATTTTACATCTGTAATTTATCATCAGAGACTTCATTCAGGAGAAAAACCCTACAAATGTAATCAGTGTGAGAAAGCCTTCCCTACCCATTCACTCCTTAGTCGTCATCAGAGAATTCATACTGGTGTAAAACCTTATAAATGTAAAGAATGTGGAAAATCCTTCAGTCAAAGCTCATCTCTTAATGAACATCATCGAATTCATACTGGAGAGAAACCGTATGAGTGTAACTATTGTGGAGCTACCTTTAGTCGAAGCTCAATCCTTGTAGAACACCTAAAAATTCATACCGGAAGAAGAGAATATGAATGTAAAGAATGTGAGAAGACATTTAAAAGTAATTCAGGCCTCATCAGACATAGGGGATTTCACTCTGGAGAGTAATTCTTGGACTATATTATGGTAGGAGGAAATTTAGTCAAAATTGTCTCATTAGAAACCTGGGATATAAATTACCATAACATTGATGAGTAGCTGCAACTTTAACGGATTGGCAGCTGGAAAAAATACACTTTTTCTCATTCATCCCTCTTTGTAGGGCTGGTAAATTCATGTAGAAAGTGAAAGTAGTATGACCTGTGAAATAAACAGCCAAATGTGAATTTTAAAAGCAGAGGAGGGGTGTCCAGGACCTACCTTTTTCACTGCTTTTCTTCAGAAGATTTCCCTTTTAGCTTCTCTAGTTTCCCCTCTCAGTATCATGTAGTACAATAGAATCCTGAGTGGAGTCAGATAACCTGGATTCTGTCCCAGTTTGCCGACCAACTTGCTGTATGATTTTTGGGAAAATTATTTGACCTTTCTGAATCTTAGTTTCTGAACTGGTAAAATGAAAGGGTGAGACTAATAATTTCTAACTTTTTTTTATGGACCTCCAATATTTTCTGAGGCTGTGGATATAAGTTAAATATTTTTGATCCATTGGAATTTTCAGGTTTCTCTAGTAGAAAATTACTCATTTAGGATACTGCACTTCTGGCTTAGTGAGAATGCAGTATACTTTTTGAATACTTGATGCCTTGAATACTTGAATATTTGATGCTAGAATGGTATAAACAGAAACAAGTCAATGAAGTTCAAGCAAGTTTGCCTTCAGGGAATGTTTTAGTTGGACAAAGCACCTTAACCTGATTTTCCTTTGGGCATTGGCTAAGGGAATTGGGAATCTATAGGGCATGCACTTGAGCCATCATAGACATGAAAGGCACAGCCCTAGGAAAATAGATTAGGAGCTTGGGGGGTGGTGGGAGGAAACGGGTGTTGAAAATGGAACTATTCTGGACGAATTGCCTTTTGCAAAGGAGAGTTCTATTTAAAAAATTTTTTTCCTATACCAAGTATAGCTTCCTGTAATTGGAGTGTAAACATTCTGTATGGCAAGGGTCACAAGCTAAGTTTAGGCCCTGTGGCATGTTTTGGTTGGTCATCCAATGATAGGTAAGGATGGATGTGTGTGTGTGTGTGTGTGTGTGTGTGTGTGTGTGTGTGTGTGTGTGTGTGTAATGGTTGCCACCATTTAAAAAATAGGAAATTTCATACCAAAAAAAAAGGTTTTTCTTGAAAAATATAAAGGCTGACGACACTGGGCCCATATTTCAGTGGGGCAGTCAGGTTTGGGGTGGCAGCTGCTACCTTTAGGTAGGGAATCTGCTCCTACTTGCAAAGTTCTGTTATGTAACCTGACTTGCCCGCTGTAGGAATTTGATATTCAAAACACTTACCTTCCAGAGAATACATGTCCTAAAATCTGAAGAGACTTTATTGATATTAAGTAAAATTCAGGAAAAAAGGGTAGAAATAATACAGAATAAATTTTCACTTAAGTGTTATGTTGTGAGATTAGACCTCAAAGGAATAAAGGATACGGATTTCAGTGGATTATTCCTTATTTATTTCATTGATATTAAATTCATTGATATTTATTGGTGGAGTCTGAATAATAGTTTCTAACTGTGAAAAAACTAAAAACCCTAAGTCGATTAGGTCTCAGGTCAGTCATGAGGTTCTGGAGGAGTCCCACTGACTCAGCTGTTTTCCTAAAGTTGAAATCTGAGGCAGTGTCTATAAAAAGACCTAAACCAGAAAACTTTTGGCTTATTGAAATGAAGTGATCCTTAATGCTCATCTGAGACAGCAATGTTTGCTGTGGTTCTATGGGTTTAGGTTTGCACTGCTACCTCTGGGTAGCGTTATTGTTTTTTTCCTTTCGCCCTCACTCCCTAAAGCTCGTAGTTTAAATATTGCTGTATGATAAATTGATCTGCATAGTTCATGCGAAATAGACCAAACAGACATTTAGCCATGAAAGGAATATAGCTTATGAGAATCATTCACCCTTATTGAAGGTTTTGGGGTTTTTCGAAAGGAAAGAAAGCCCAGTTCTTTTCCTAGTAAGATATAATCTATAGAAAAAAATTAAATTTGTAAGATTCTTGAGAAGAGGCTTGTTCCAGGATGTTTACTTTAAAATGATTTTAATGTTTTTAGAAATGTTTTAATGAGTTTCTATCGAAGAAATTTCAAGTCACACAAGATAAACCTTCTCCTGTCAATGAATTTATTCTTACTATTTTAGAATTCTTTTTTAACATGGTAGGATATACATAACAACATAAAATTGACCATTTTAACCCCTTTTGGGTATACAATTCGGTGCATAAAGTACATTTACATTGTTGTGCAATTATCACCACATTCATCTCTAGAACTTTTTTTGTTATCCCAAACTGAAACTTTACTTATTAACTACCAACTCCAGACTATCTCTTCTGCCAAACCTCTGGTAACTACTATTCTACCTTTTTTCTCTTATGAATTTGACTCTTCTAGGTACGTCATATGTATGGATTCATTCAATATTTGTCCTTTTGTGCTTGGCTTGTTTCTCTTAACGTTTTTAAGGTTCATGTTGTAGCATGTGTCCGAATTTCATTCCTTTTAAAGGCTAAATAATATCCCATTGTATGTATATACTACATTTTCTTTATTCATTAATCTGTCAATGGACATTTAGATTTTTTCTACTAGTTCGGCTCTGTTGTTAATAACACTACTATAAACTGTTGTACAGATATCCATTGGAGTCCCTGCTTTCAGTTCTTTTAGGTAAACACCTAGAAAAGGAATTGGCTGGATGTCGGCAAGGTTCATCTTTATAGCATATGATAGGATTTCCTTTTTAAAGGCTAAATAATATTCCATGTATGTATATGCCATATTTTTTTTTTATTCGTTTATCCACTGATACACATTTAGGTTGTTTCTACCTCTTGGCTATTGTGACTAATGCTGCACTGAACAAGGGAGTGCAAATATCTCTTGAAGATCTATTTTCTGTGTTTGGGGGTATAGACCCAGAAGCAGGATTGCTGAATCATATGATAGTTCAATTTTTAGCTTTTTGAGGCACCTTCATGCCGTTTTCCATTAGCAGCTGCACTATTTTACATTCCTACCAACAGTACACAAGGGTTCTAGTTTGTTTACATCCTCACAACACATTATTTTTTGTATTTTCGATAGTGGCGGTTCTAACAGTTGCGGTTTTGATTTGCATTTCCCTGATGATTATAATGATGTTGAAAATCTTTTCATATGCTTGTTAACCACTTGTGTATCTTCTTAAGGGAATTGTCTATTCAAGTCCTTTGCCTCTTTTAATTGAAGAGTTTTTTTTAGTTGTAGCTGTTTTTTTATATATTCTAGATATTAACCTGTTGTCAAATTTATGATTTGCTAACCATCATCTGAGCCTTCAGTGAGTTATAATCATTTTGCTGCTGGGTGATCTTGCCTCAGTGTTGACGGCTGCTGACTAATCAGGGTGGTAGTTGCTGAAGGCTGGGGTGGCTGTGGCAATTTCTTAAAATAAGGCAACAATGAAGTTTGCCACATCAATTGACTCTTCCTTTCATGAATGATTTTTCTGTAGCATGTGATGCTGTTTGACAGCATTTTACCCACAGTAGAACTTCTTTCAAAATTGGAGTCAGGCCTCTCAAAATTTGCTGCTGCTATGTCAACTAAGTTTTTGTTGACATAAACTCTTTGCTGTTGTTTCAACAGTCCTACAGCATCATCACCAGTAGATTCCATCTCAAGAAAGCACTTTCTTTGCTCGTATGGAGTAGCTCCTCATCTGTTAAAGTTTTGTTAGGAGATTGAAACAATTTAGTCACATCCTTAGGCTCCACTTATAATTCTAGTTTTCTTGTTATTTCCACCACATTTGCAGTTGTCTCTTCCACTGCAGTCTTGAATGCCTTGCAGTCGTCTGTGAGAGTTGGAATCAACTTCTTCCAAATTCCTGTTAATGTTGATATTTTGCCCTCTTCCCATGAATCATGAGTGTTCTTAATGACATCTAGAATGGCAAATCCTTTCTAGAAGGTTTTCAGTTTACTTCGCCCAGACCCATCAGAGGAATCGCTATCTGTGGCAACTATAGCCTTAGGAAGTTTATAAGACTTGAAAATCAAAATTACCCTTTGACCCATGAGCTACAGATTGGTGGTTGTGTTCACAGGCATGAAAACAACATGAATTTCATTGTACATCTCAATCAGAGCTCTTGGGTGACCAGGTGCATTGTCAACAAGCAGTACTATTTTGAAAGGAATCTTTTTGAACAGTAGGTCTTAATGGCGAGCTTAAAATATTTAGTAAACCTTCTTGTAAACAGTTGTGCTGTCATGCAGACTCTGTTCCATTTTTAGAGCACACGCAGAGTAGATTTAGTATAATTCTTAAGGGCTCTATGCCCTTATTTATCGGAATGATAAATGAGCATTGGCTTAATGATGAGCACCCCCGACTCCATTTTGAGTGAGGTTTTTTTTTTTTTTTTTAAATTAATTTTCACAGAGTCAATTATACTGCTTGTTGCCACAGTTCAGTACCTGCATTGTATTGATAGGGACTTTTATTTTTGTTACTGTTTTGTGTTTTCCTCGGAATCATTTCTCAGGTGTGGAACTGCTTCATTAAAGAGGGAAACATGTTAAGATTCTTAAAACACACTGTCATATTGTTGTCTATAAAGTGTAGCACATTCCTAGGGTCTCTCCTTGTGTGGAGACGTTGATGGCTATAAAGGTCTGACCTAAGGAAGCATTTTCCCAAAGCTGGGGCACTTGTGAGTATCTGTCCGAAATGCATGTTCTGGTGCTCAGGTTGTAACTTGCTAGCAAAATAGTTTCCACTCTGCTAACAACTGGTGAGACCTCTTTCTCCTGGACTCTCTTTTTTCTTGTGGGTTCTAAGGCTGAGAGAGTTACAGGTTGGAGTTCTCTAGTGTCCCTATAGAATGGTTCTGACAACCTACAAGCTTTGCTAAATCTGTAATTCTTCTTGGTGGTTTCCCCCTTGATAGTCATGATGTTTATAGTCTCTCTGTAAAATAGAACTGAGGAGAGCATTCCTCTCTAAAGCAGCAGTTAATAGATACATATTCCCCAGTTTTTTCTGTTTTGAAGAATCTTTTTCCTCCCTTGATCTGCCAACATGATCAGAGCCACCTTTTGGCTCTGAGCATCTTTAACGCAGTTGTTTTAAAGTCTTTGTCTAGCAAATCTGACCTCTGGACTTCTTCAGGTACATTTTCTGTTGATATTTATCCCTTTAAATGGGTTATGTTTTCCTGTTCCTTTGTATGTCTTATGATTTTTTATTGTTGAAAACTGAACCTTTGAATCTTACAGTTTGGTAGCTCTGGAGATTATATTCCTTTTTTCTAGAAATTTTTTAAAAAGTTGTTTTAGGGTGTCTCTGTGCTGAGGACTAGTCTGTGGTGAATGCTTAAAGTTTTCTCAGGTCTTTTCTGAGCTTGTCTTTCCCTGGGCAGAAGTAATGGCTTTCTAATGACGCCCTTAGATGCATTTTTTTCAAAGTCCTAAAAAAAGAAAAAAAAAACAAACCCCTAACAGGTGTTCTTGTTTTTTAAATCCCCCTGGAAGCTACTTTAGTTAGTGGAGGTTGGAAAAATGGCAACTTGCCTCTGTGTCTCTTCTTCCTCCACGATCAGAAGAAGCCATCCAAAGTCAGAACCCAGGACTCTGAAATTTAGAGGAAAAAGTCTAAATTGCCCGCTCTGGCTCCAGCAAGCTGAACTAGAAATGTGGGTTTCCTCTCCACAGCCACCTGCCACAGGATTGGCTGGTGAAAGATGGGTAGCTGCTACTGTGCTGAAAGCTAAAAACCATGATTATTAATTGAAGCTTACTAGTCAGGTTTTCCTCTGGAAGCTACAAGTTTTACAACTGACTCCTGTATTTCAAAATAGGCACTTTAAATATTTCTGCTAGTACAATTGTCTAAGTAGAGAAATGATTCCTGGCACCACCAACTCTGCCGTCTTCCCTGACATCACTTCTCCCTTGTCTTTGATTTCTGTCCTCCTTTCTGGCAGATTTCTTTAACTTTTATCTTTCAACTCTACTACTAAATGTCTTGAATGTTTTATTTCTGTTGTCATATTTCCAAGTGCATTTTCTTATTCTGTGTTCTTTTTTTTAACAATATTCTGTTTCTGTTTCATGGTTGACTGTTTTTCCCTCTGAGGATGCTGCTCTAGTGTCTTTTAGTGTTGTTCTGCTCCCTGCATTATCTGTCTGCTGAAATTTTTTTTTTTTTTTTTTACCTGTTTTCTACCTTTCGCATTGGATGTTTTCTTCAAACTTCTGGTAATCTTAGACTACTCTCATTTAAGAAGAGGGCTCTAAAACACTGATCAGGTGTTCCAGTTACTGCAGCCCTGTCCAATAGGAATCTGATGTGAGCCATGTGTGTGACTTCAGATTTTCTCATAGCTACTTTCAGAAAGTAAAAACAGCAGAAGAATGTTATTTTATTTCACCCAATATATCCATATTTCAACATGTAATGTGTAAAAAATTACTGGTGAGATAATGTATATTATTTTTTACACTGTTTCCAAAACCCAGTGTGTATTTTATAGTTGTAGCACATCTTCATTCACGCACCAGATTTTCATTTAAAATACTTAATCCATATATAGATTTAGAGTTGAAAAGTAGATTGATATAATTTTTCTAAACGTACTTAAAGTTTTCCAGTGATTGGATCAAATATCAAAAAATGATTTTCGTTTGATATTTATATCCACATTGACAAACCTGCTCATCTGTTTATTAGAACTGATTTGATTTTGGAGCAGCAGCATTATCAGTTTCAAAACTATGTTTAAGTAAATTCACTGACTGTCAACTCAGTATAATTAACATCAAATTTAGCAAGGCTGCCTAAATGTAAACAAAACTAAGTTTATCAATATCAACAAACCATTCTTCACATTTGTCTTTTTTTGCTGCCAATTTATACAGTGATTTTACATTTAAAATTTGCATATTGATCGATGTTACAGATGTGTAAACTCATTTTTTACTTTTATGAAATATTTTAATTTTAACTGCATTTTTGCAGTAAGTAGGTCACACTGTTTTCCCATTCTGAGGACTTTCAAATTTTAGCTCGTTCATGTACAGTGTGATATTAGGGAGAAACATGAATCGCACTGCCCCTTTTTGTCTTAGATTATTGAATGTTCGGCAGTCATTCTTTTTGTTTCAAGAAAATGTTAAGTTGGAATTACTAATACAGGAAATTTCTGTAAAACTCTTTGATAACTCAACCAAGGAACATCTTCAACAATTCCACAATAAACTTCAACAATAAACTGGAAATGATTATTTTATAGCATTTACATGTATATACTGAAGAATTTTAACATCTGTATCCATGACTCTTTTTTGGAGTCTACTTCAGAAATGGAGCACAAATCTTTTCAATATTAAAGTAGAACAGAGCAATGAGGGAAACATCATTCTCTTGCTTTAAAATCCCAATATATCTGTCTTTTGACTTAAGATAGCTGGAATCCCATTCTTATGATGGAAATGAATTTTTCTATTGCTAAAATTCTTTGACAGATGGAAAATTGTCAGAAATATGTCCTGAGTTTGAGTTTTTAGACAATGAATTGACATTTCTTTGTAAATTTAGATATTCTGTGAGACAGAATACCTAAAGTTTTCATTGGGTAGTGTCTTATGTTACATGACTCACCTAATGCTAAAGATGAATTCTTTGAATCAATTTATCTTTGATATTATTAGAAACTTCTTGTATTCTGTAAGCAAAATTAGGTTAATTGAAATTTTCAGTTTTTTAAAAATGTCTTTTAAAGTTTTTTTGTCATAAATTTCTAACTGAATCACCCTAACTAAAATTTTTTTATTATCTCTCCATCTAAGATTCTTCTTTTTGTCTGTGTGCAAGAATTCAAACTGGTTTATAGCTGGCCAAGTTTACAAGCTCAAATACTGTTAAAAATTGTTTAAATTCTTTTGTTGGAAATTTAGTTTTCATATGATTAATTTCATGGGTTCTTTTTTGACTATTAGAATATTTACCAGACTCACTATATCGTTGCTGAAAAATGACTAAATGTTAGATATTGTTTTAAATATTGTCTAGTGTAGTATCTTTAACACTTTGGTATACAGCAGATAGCTTTTTCATGTTGCTGTGCCTGCAGTAAATTGCAATTGCCATTCATCAGTGAACGTGCACTATACCCTCTTTACTGTTTTTTCTTTATAGTTGTGGTACCAGCTTCTGTATTGCACTGAATTTTGCCTCAGTAATATGCCTTCATTTAAAATTTAAAAATATTTTCCTGTATTTTTTTAACCTAGAAAATTTAATTATAATTAAAGTAGTAAGTATCCCATTTTGTGATTATGATTTACATAGGTATTGCTGTAACTTGTGCTGTCTGCATCGGTATGCGTTAACTTGTGCTGTGTACATAAAATATCCAAGTAAACACATCGTGATGTTGCTTCAGTGCATAGAAGACAATCATCTGAACTGAATCAGTCTGTTGATACTGACTAGATTGGTGAAATGTTTATCTGTAATACTAGAAATAATGCACGTTTCTATACAAGTATTACAAGACATCAGCAATGTCCTATACGATACAACAGTTAAAGTGAATTGTAGTTCTAGCAAAACAATAAAGTTGTGTTTAATGGAAAAAAATATTTACTGTGCTTCGTTTTTTTTAAATCTCGAAATGTGGAACTATCTATATTCTCAGTTCTCAGTAGCCTTAGATGACTACTGTATTGGACAGTACAGAGTTGGAGTAAGCAATGCTAAGCACGGTGAACCCTAAAAAATCAAAGTGGCTTAACTCAATAAAAGTTTATTTCCTAGCATCCTTTTAACATTTTATTGCTTTCGAACATTTTGTACCTATGCCATCTGGAATGTACCACTTCCAAGATTCAGGAGGCAGGGAAAGCAAGAGCTGGAGTGTCCTACAGTGTTTCTAAGCACTGGCCTGGAGACAGCTTCAAACTGTGGGTCCCAACTGGGTGCCAGTGTGTCCCAGTGCACTGAACTCACAGGGGCTTCCCAGGATATTTAAAATTTTAGGGAACCATACCTATAACTATTGGACATGGCGCCAACTGCTACTATAGTGTTGTTCGGACCTATTTAACAAATGGAAATGTCCGTTATTTGTTTTGCCCTATGGGCACTGTGAAAAAGTGATTATGGTACTAAGGATGCTGAACCTCTGGCTTAGAAATCACCTTTATTCTCTACTGGCCAGAAGTCATTCCTATAACCTTAACCTAACTGCAAGGGAGGCTAGGAAATGCAGTCTTCCCTCACCGTGTGCACATAGATTGCTTCTGCCACATGCCATCCTTCTGATCACCACACCGTTCATCCTACACATAAGGCATACTTTATTTTCCCAGGGAGACAATTCATAGTTTGATTTGGTCAGTGTTCAACTCAACGTCCAGGGCCTCTGTGTTAGAAGCTTGAGTACGTGAGAGCAGCAAGGTCAGTTTGTAGGCTTATGAAGGGTGACTGTGTATTCACCTATTTTTTGCCTTTGGGACTCTAAATGTCAGTGTCTGTCAGAATCATTCTTGGAACAGTGTAATTTCTCTAGAAGGACCTTCTAATCTGGCAGAGCCTATAAACCTGGCTGTTGGGGAGTAGGTAGAAGAAAGCTGCATGGTGGGGTGGGAGTTGGAGTTCACCCTCCTTACAAAGACTTCTTAATCTGTTTTTAGCCTCACGTCTCATTTCCACCCTCCTCCCCCGGGGGCCAGGGTGTCCAAGTTAAAAGACTTTTAAGTTGCATTTGGCGAAAGGCGACACCTCAGTTTTCTGTGGTGGTATGGAGGGGTGGATAATCACCTAACCATGCAAGGTAGAATTGGCATCTTGGGCTTGAACTGATCTTCATTCACTTTTTGAAGCACTGTCTTTCTTTTTAGCCGATTTCTACCTCACCACTTCCAGAGTACCTGATGTTTCCACGTCCCAAACCTTTTCAGATTTCATCAGTATCCTTACAGAGGGCAGTTGTGCCCTTCGCTCCTATGCTAAGTCAATAAAAATTCCTCTAAACAATATGTCTTCGTATATTGTTTGAGGTTACACGTGTCTCAATGTTTTATATCAGCTTTATTGAGATAAAATTTACCTTTCAGTTTTATTGAGGTATGATTGATAAAACTGTAAGATGTTTGAGGTATACATGATAATTTGATACACATGCATTGTGAAATGATTCCCCCCGCCCACTGCGTTAACACATCCATCACCTCACACAGTTATCCTTTTTTGTGTGTGTGAAAACATTTAGGTTCTGCTCTCAGTTTTAGTTAGTTATACAATACAGTGTTATTAACTACAGTTACTATGTTTGTAGCCTTTTACCAACCTCTCCCTATTTTCCCCACCTGCAGACCCTGTTTCTATGAGATGCCACATATAAGTGATACCATGCAGTATTTGTCTTTTATCTTTCTGGCTTATTTCACTTAGCATAATGCCTTCCAGGTTAATCCATATTGTCACAAATGACAGAATTTCCTTCTTTTCAAAGACTGAATAATATTCTATCATATATATGCACATATAAACATACTGCATTTTCTTTATCCATCTGTCGGCAGACACTTGTGTTATCTTCATACTTTGGCTATCAGAAATAACGATGCAAAAATTTAGCTCCTCAAAGTATACATACAATTCAGTGGTTTTCCATCACAGAGTTGTACAACCATCACCACTATATAATTCAAGAATACATATAATGTGTGGCCTTTTGTATCTGGCTTCTTTCACTTAGCATAATGTTTTTGAGATGTATTCATGTGGCATATATCAGCACTTGATTTCTTTTTATAACTGAATAATATTCCATTGTATGGATGTACTGCATTTTATTTATTCATCACATGATGGACATTTGGGTTATTCTTTCGGCTCTTATGAATAGTGCTGCTATGAACATTTGTGGACCAGTTTTCGTGTGGATGTAGGTTTTCAGTTCTGGGTAGATAACTATGAGTGAAATTGCTGGTTCATATGGTAACTTTATGTTTAAAACATTTCGAGAAACCGCCAAATTATTTTCCAAAGCATCCACACCATTTTACATTCCCACCAGCAATGTATGAGTAATTGGTAAAACTGATTTTTCACCTCTTTGCCATCACTTGTTATTTGTTGTTTTTATTACAATCATCCACTGGTTCCTCTAAATTTTTCTTAAAGTAGAATCTGTATATTTGTTTCTTATACTCTGTGTTGTTTTGGATGATTTTTCAGAGGAGAACATGGCAGAATTCTTTACCTGAAAATTAGGAACGCTATAGATCTTGTTTAACTTTTTCAGTTGGGCTGGGAATATGCTGTCGATGATGATATCCTGCCTGGTTCTTCATCTAGGAATGTCTATGGGATGTTGACTGTCTCTTTACTATCAAGATGTCACTGAAAAACATTATATGCTTGAGGTACGCACAAGTTCACAGAACATAAACTCAGAATGCCTGAATTGTAAAATATCGCATGCTGGCAAAAATCACATTTTTTGACGCAATTAATTGTATCATATTGAGTCCAATTAGCTCTCTGGCAGTAGTTCTGATCTATGCTGTAAGCATCAGACTAAAATAATGTGGCAAGAATTTTAAACGTATCGATCTGAAATACTGTATTAAAAAGAGCATTGTTTAATACTTTATTTCAAAAATGCATAAATTGTGCATAGATTGATAGTCAAGTGTACTTAAAAATGTTCTGAAACTCCAGCAATAAGCAATCAAAAATGTAGTAAGAAAAAATTCCTATTCACATTAGTGGCAAAATAATAAGATGCAAATATCAATCGAACAGGTGATATGGAACCAAGTATCTCTGAATAGAATACGTATTAAAGATCTATTTCAAATCAATGGAGGAAAGATGGATTATTTCCTAAATGGTGTTAGAAAAACTGGCTTGTAACTTGGGAAAAATAAAGATGGATACCTATCTTACTAGTGGGACCAAAATAAATTCCAGAAAGAGATATAGATGAGAGTGGAGGAGACATGAAGTCTCCTGTCTCTTCTTAAGCTGAAAAAATACATATATTAATGCCCACGTGGGAGGCATTCTCACAAAGTATGTATACTGTGGTTGTGAACCTTATAGACTTCGGCTTTCCTTTGACTGTTTATTTTACTTTGTCCAAGCCAGCCAGGAGTCCCAGCAATTTGGTAGCAAGCAAGCTCATGTCTTGTGGTCTGCATTTTATACTGGACCTATTTTTCTTCATTTCTAAAATTAACTTTATTGAGGTATAATTTACACACAATAAGATGCATACATTTAAATGTGCCAGTTTATGAGTTTTGATAAATGTCTACCCTTATATAATCCTCACCACAAAAGAATATTAAAATCACTCCCTAAAATTCTCTCGTCTGTCTGCAGTCAGTTGCAATCCCCTAGTCCCTGCTCCATCACAGATCAAACATAAAAGTTAAAACTGTAAAAATTTTTAGAATAATTTATCGGAGAAAAATTTCAGGACCTTGAGCTAGGGAAAGATTTCTTAAGTGAAAAACTAAAAGCACTAATCATCAAAGAAACATTATCAAAATTAAAAAATATGGTCTTGACTTCTGGTTTCTGGTCCAGCATGTGTTGCATTTGGCAGTTGTCACTCTGTCCTAATAGGAAAAAGAGTTTAATGAACTTAAAAGGCAATAACTCTATTAGATATGGCAAAGAACTGAGGTCACAGGGCAAACTGCTGCCCTCAAAGCTGGTGAGGCAGACGGGCAGATACAGAGAATCGCTGGTTACTGGAGTAGAAGCCCAAGGGCAGAAACCTCTGTGGGAACCAGTACCAGGGTAGGAAAACGGAACCCTTTTTCTGTTTGCCCCAAGAATACTCAGCAGTGGCGCTTGTGGCTGCAGCATTTACCCTGAAATAACTCGCGGATTACAGTCTCAGCCTTACCCACAGTTTGCCACGAAATTTGTCGCTTTTATTATTTTCGTGTTGCTGTAGTGTAGTGATAGTCTTTGGAAACAAATGACATCATTCTGTTTATAGCATTGTTTTTAGTAGTTTAATTGCTGAAAATGACAAGTCCTAGAAAACGCAGCATTCCTATGTTTGATGTTAAATGAACGCCGGCAGTGAGCTGCGATTTTTTCTAAACAGAAAAAGGGTGAAACTGTAATTGATGAATTGCTGGAGATTCAATGTGGACAAGTTTGAGAGTTAAAAATGCCAGTGGTGCCCAGTCCTAGGGGTAACCCCACGTTTTCCTGAGTTTTATCTCACACATATGTTTTATTACCGACCTATGAGAAGGCGACGCAAAAGGGCAGAGACTATTACTTTTTCAGTTGTATTTGCAATAGTGAATAATTTGTAATATTCAGAATTCAGAAAGTATAAAAGGTTATACAGTGTAAAGTTTTTGTCTTATTCTTTGTCCTTCAGGCACTCCTCAGTTCTCTTGCTTGGAAACAAACGATATTATCACATCTTCGCACAGATTTTACACACACACACACACTTTTTTCTCCCATTTTTTTTCTCTGTATTACAATTTAACCCTTCCCGATTTGGTGGCAGAATTGACATCTGTATGATACTGAATCTTCTTGTCCAAGAGCATGGTATCTTTCCACATATTCAAGTCTTTTGTGTTCCTCAGTAATGTTTTAATCTCACACATTTTGGTAGGCTTATATATAGTCTCGTGTGCTTTTTTCTAACTGTTGTGATTGGTAGATTGCTTCCTTGATCTGTCGTGTTATTAGACTCAGCTGCAGAGGAGGAATAGGGTGGACTGCCCCGAGACCTCTGTATGTTAACAGTGATTATTTCTCTTGTAATCATAAGTAACAGGGGTGGCAATCTTGACCTTAAATTCACCAATTTCTGCAGGGAGGTAGCTAATATATGCCAGGCATCATGCTGGTGTTTTAAATAAATAAATAATGTGTATATGAAGCATGTGTTACTGTCCTTATTTTACAGATGAAAAATCAGAAGTTCAAGGTCACAGAAGCAGTTAACTTTTGCACTCCAAGGTCATTTTTATTTATTTATTTTTTTTATCATAACTCAGAAGGAACTGTAGTAAGGTGACTGGCTATTGTTCACTATGAAATTTTCATTCTCTGTTGCCAATTACATACAATTTAAATGAACTTTATTAGGTAGATCAGACTCATTACAATCACTGATTTTTTAGATAATGAAGGCAGTATGCACCTTTACTAAATGATTAAAAAGAAATTAAGTAATTATTAAAATGATTTCTAGATTCCATGTCACTTTTTTCACACTTTCACGATTGTTTTCCCCACATTATCTCCTTTCAGCATTCCCATAAATGCAGCTGGCATGTTCTCAAATCCTTCAATGACATATTCATGGTACTGGATTTTGCCCTGTATCAAAACAAATATAATAGATTAATATCCTATTCTAAATTTATCAGGTACATCATAGGACACTCGGAACTATAATCGTGGCCTTGTGCTCTGTGAACTAAGTCATTTGGGGGGCATGATCCACATACAGCGTACGTAAAATATTACAAAGTACACAAAAGAATAGGTGTCAGATCACAGTACAACAATAGGGGAAATGTCATAAGGAAGTGAGTAAGCAATTTCTAAGTAAATTATACAAAAAAAGTTTAATGATGTAATGATCTCAGGAGAGGTGGAAGGAGATGGAGAAAGGCGCACCCTTCAGGGTATTATTTGCTTTCATCCTTCCAATGACATAGCTTCATTGCCTCCCTTTGACCCCTGAGAGGCAGAGCCTGTTCAGGAAATGTAAATACCATGGCACTCTAATAATTCATCTTCCCTTCAGGCCAAGATTCTTGCAATATGTGTTTAATATTCATTTAGGAGTGTTGGGAGGGAATGGTTCATTTAGTGGGGAAGGTTTTTCATTCTCTTTTGCTACAAGGCACAATCTACCAAGTGGAACTAATTCACATTTTCAAGTTTTTTTTTAAGGGGTCTTATGTTGAGACCTGAGTTACTTGATACCATTTTTTCCCCCTAATATATTCCAGTGATGGTTTAACACCCTTTATGGATTTATGGAGGGACCATTTGCTTGAGGTCACTCAACTAGTTAGTAAGGAAGCTGGGATTTGAACCCTTGACTAGAAAGCCCAAGCTCATTCCTGCTCTTGAAGAGGCAAAGCACCTGGGAGGGGTTGAAAGCTACAATTCAGTTTAAATGTTAAAGTATAGGATGAATATTAATATTAAATGTTAATAATAGGGAGATTAGGGTCTAGGATATGGAACTGTACTATCTGTGATTTTTCTGTAAATCTAAATTCAAATTTTTAAAGTGTATTTAAAAAAAGGAGAGATGAGAAAAAAAAGTAGATGAGAGAGAAATTAGGCCAACTCACTAGCTACTCAAAACAAAATTATAATTAGGTTCCCTTTCTTGGAGGCGTTGGAGACACCAGCACAGTGGTTTCCTTTTGTCAGCTATGATCGTGGAAGTGCTAGCTTCAATTTCACCAATAGGGACAAAGAGGCTACACATCGGGAACTTAAAAATAATTCAGCTCTTCCCATCTCCCTGGAAAGAGCCCAGCCCAGCACTCCAACTGTTAGACTGGGAAAAACGCCAACCTCCAGTGGTGGCCAGAGGAGCAACCTATTTCTTTGAATTGGGGAAATGATCATAAAGCCAGGAATTAGGAAGTATGATACCACTTTTCCCCTCTGAAACTAAAATAATGTACCGTGGCTCTTCAGATTTCTGTTGACTAAAACTGTGGTTTTGGTGGGAGAAATGATCACAGCACAGGACAAAGGGATTGGCTTCTTCCTCTGGATCTAAAGGCACAGCTGTAAGGAGCCTCTAATGTAGGACCTGGAAGAGCCATGGCACAAATATATACTCCTCTAACATTCATTCATTCGACAATATTCATGTAATACCTACACTGGTTCAGGCACTCGTCTAGGTGCTGAGGATACATCAAAAAACAAAATGCATGTGTCTACGGCCATGCCACCTTGAACAAGCCCAATCCCATCTGATCTCGGAAGCTAAGCAGGGTTGGGCCTGGTTAGTACTTGGATGGGAGACTACCTAGGAAGACCAGGTGCTGTAGGTATAAAAAACAAAAAATTAGGGATTGTAAACTGACAAGGTCCTCGTAATCTGTGAGGTTAACCAAGGGTTGCCTTGCCTGAAAAAAAAAATGCATGAACCTTGCTGCCCTCATGGAGGTTACATTCTCATGGAAGGGAGACGGGCAATAAATATAATAAAGAAGTAATAAAGAAGTGAATTATAGTATATGTTAAAAGATGATAATTACTATGGATTAAAGATAAGGAGGATTGAGAATGAAAGGGGATTGCAATAGGGTCATTTTAAAAGCTGCCTCATTAAGATAGCTTTTTTTTTTTTTTTTGCAAAGATGTGAAGTTGGTGAGAAAAGCAGTTACAGAGGGTGGTGAGGCGAGGGAAGGATTGAGAAGAGTGAGCAAAACACTAAGAAATGAAATTATAGGGGTCATGGGGGCCAGATTGTATATAGCCTTATAGGTTTTATTCTAAGTGAAATGGGGGGTTTCGTAGGGTTTTGAGCATAAGAATAACATGGTTTGATTTATGCTTTAAAAGATCATTCTGGCTGCTGTGTTGAGAATTGTCTGTAAGGGCACAAAGGTGGAAGACCAGTTAGAGGCTACTGCCACATCCAGGCCAGACAAGACGGTGGCTAGACCAGGGCGATGGCCATGGAAGTGGGAGGAGGGGTCAGATTCTCTATGTATTTTGAAAGTTGAGCCCCTAGAATTTCTTGAAAGTTTAGATATGTGCATGAAAAAAAAAGAGAAAGGAATCAAAGACGAATTTAAGGTTTTTGGATTGAGCAACTAAAAGGGTAGGAGTGCCATAACTGAGTTGGTGAGATCTGTATACGGAGCAGGTTTGGCAGGAAAGATCAAAACATTTAACTTTCTACATGTTCAGTCGAAGATGTGTATCACACATCAAAGTGCAGCTGTCAAGAAGCCTGGAGCTCAGGGGAGAGGTCCAGGTGGGAGACAGACATTAGGAGCTGTCAAGATGTCTCATCCAAGCCACGAGCCTGGATGAGCTAAGGGCTAGACAGAGTGTAGATAGAGAAGAAAAGAAGCCCATGACCAGTGCAAAAGCCCGATATGTGGATTTAAGAATGGAATGAGAGGAACTGCAGACAGTGACTATAGACAACACTTCCAGGTATTGTTGTAAAACGGGGAGTAGCGAGATACCCCTGTATTGGCAGTGGAAGTGAAGTCTGCAGTGTCAAAAGGAAACGAGATCTAGTGCACACTTGGAGGAAGTGGCTCAAGGAAACGAGATCTAGTGCACACTTGGAGGGAGTGGCTCTAGGGCCCCTTACCTCTGAGACCCATTTCAGCAAGTCGTTCAGAGCCTTCTGGCGGACATCTCCTTGCCAGCGGTAGACGATGAACCCTTCCATGCGGATTTCCTGATAGATAATAACCCTAGGAGATGGGCCTGTGAAGAAGAGGGCACATTTGGGCAACAGGGTACAGGGAGGTAGCCATGGTGCAAATAAGCCGTGCAAGTCACGTGACTGTTCTAAAGCTTTTTCTTCCGTCTCCTCTACTCCTTCTGATCTAAGGGGCTGCTCACAAATCAACATGCACTTTGTGGTCAGCAGAATAATGGCCTCCAAAGATGTCCATATCCTAATTCCCAGAACCTGTGAATATGTTGTTTTACATGGCAAAAGGGACTTTGCCGATAATTAAGTTAAGAACCTTAAGATGGTCCGATTATTGTGTATTATATAGGTGGGCCCAATATAATTACAATGGTCTTGCAAGAGAAAAAGGGATGCAGAAAAATCAATGTCAGGAAAAAAATATGTGATGAAGGAAGCAGAGTTCAGAGAGAGAAATCTTTCTGTGCTGGCTTTGAAGATGAAAGATGGGACCATGAACCAAGAAATGCAGACAGCCTCTAGAAGCTGGAAAAGGGAAGGAAACGGACTTTCTTCTTGAGTGTTCAGAGGGAGTGTAGCCCTGCAGACTCATTTTAGACTTCTGACCTCCAGAACTATAAGATAATAAATTTGTGTTGGTTTAAGCCACAAAGTTCATGTTGATTTGTTACAGCAGCAGTAGGAAATACATGAGGAATCCTTGCACAGGCCAGGCAGCTAGGCAATATTCACCGCTCATATGCCAGAAACAAGGTCCACCAAAAGCTTCTCAACAGTTCTAGGGAACAGAAAGAGGTCCTGAAGGTAACATATGGAATCATTTCTGCACTGCTCAAGAATGACACACCTGCCCCTGTCCTTGCCATTTCAGGGTACCAAGGGTTAGCCTGAACAGTGGGTCTCGTACTGTCGTGGGTATCAGCATCACATGGAGGGCTTGTAAAAGGACATTGCTGGGCCCCTCCCCCAATTTGATGGTGGCTTTGGAGTAGGTCCCAAGAATTTGAATTTCTAACAAGTCCCCAGGAGATGGAGATGCTGCTGGTCCTGGGCTCACATTTTGAGAACCACTGGCCTAGAAAAAGCACAAGGCTACCCTGCAGCCTGTAAGACAGTACTCTTCTGTGTGAGAGAGAAAAGGCTGTATTCATTGCCTCGTTTATTTTCCCAAGGATCTTTAGTGACCAAAAACTGAGGGAATAACACCTGAAGTTCAAGGAAGTCAGGTCCAGTCAGGGCTGGAAGAGCCAAGGTGAGTGGCAGAATCTATTTTCAACATTTTTGATAACTGGCATCACTCAAGCTGCAAGTTCTTACTCGCTACTTTGAAGAAAGTTACATCAGCAGTCAGAAAAATTGGGCTTTGTCCTGAATTAGGAGAAAGTGATGCAAAATAAATGAGACATGAGGGTGACATAAAAGAGTGATACATCCAAATGATAGACTGATCTTGCAGAAAGAGTGCTTCTTCAGAAGACCCACACGAACCATATTTCTTGTTGGGTTAAAGACTGGAATCTTCATTTACTCATCTTGGAAGAGGACGAAATACTGTTTCTGGGCTTGTCCACCCTGATGGGAATGTGGGTTTCTTTTTGGGAACAAAAAACTAATGTGGCATAAAAGTTGGGTGAAATCATTACTTGCCTCTGAGCTATTCTAATAGTGAAATATGTTAGAATTTCTGGAGATCAGAGGTAGGGCAGAATCCTATCTGATTAAAATGGAATGGGCAAGGCCAGCTGACGTCTTAAAGACCTATCTGAGCAGCTGAACTTTCAAAGATTAACTGCTAAAAAGACTAGATCAAGGTGCTGGATTCAAAACATTTGGCTATACCTAATTGGACTGTGGTCAGGAAAATGCATCTTGGAGCTTTGCTCAACTGGCAGGCAGAAGATTTCCCATGAGTCTAGCTTAGTATCAACTACGAAAATACAGGGAGAAAAAGGTCCCTAAAAATAAGATTGCTGAGTGAACCTGGGGTTTCCCTCTTGGAGAAGGTGATGTCTTTGATTTTTCACAGGCCGAGAGGGAACATACAGGTTGTCCTTCCTCAGTGCCTTCTACTCTCACCCACCTGTCTCAGTGCAGCTGTGTGTTGCTGACTAGCAGGGCTGTGAGGTTTCATTCTCATGAGTCCAGACCATCATAGAATGAAAAATCAATTTATTTATGGTTGCCCCATCCTGATGATAATCTGGAAACTTCCTGTTTGTTCTGTCTCTTTTTTTTTTTGGACTAATTATATTTGGAATCTCACCCAAAGCATAGGATTGTTATAGCAGAAAAGAACTCTGTATGAGTTGTTCAGAAGACCTGTCTTTGTTTTGAGTCTGTCACTAATAGCATTTAAAGAGTCGCTGGTCCTCTCCACCACCTATCTCCACATCTGTAAAGCAGGAGGCCTGTACCACATCTGTCAGAGATGGGGAACCAATGAATACAGTTCTCCAGTTGATAATGCTTTTAGACCACTATGAGTATGGACGTGAGAGGGGGTGGTCTGAGCATAAAAGAGTAGAGACGTGGGGGACAGAGGGCATGGCAAGGCACAGAGAAAACAAAACAAGGACAATCAAGGAACAGAGCGAAAATGTATGCTCTTTCCCTTTTAGTGGATTTGTCAGTTGGGTGAGGCCAGGGTGTCCCACCGTACTAGGAAGCACTGTCCACAACTTACTGAAGGAAATGGCAGCCTGTTTTTCCCTTCACCCACCTGAAGTCACCCTCTACCCATCCCCGCACCTCCAGCAATATCCCGAATGTCCTGAAGAACCCTAATATTTTACCAATTAGACCAAGGTGTTCTGTTTCTAAATCAAATCATGGCTGCCTTTTTACAACTTTGCAGGAACCAAAAGGCAAAAAACTAAAACTTTTAATAACTGTAAGTGTTTCTTCCACATTTTTAGATCTTGTTATTTCTCTGTAACACAATCTAATATAAGCCGATTTAGCACCAATATATAAAAGTATATATTTTTATTTTAATAAATACTCTTCCATCAAGAATATCAGGAAACCTTTTAAATATTTTGATAGTCATTAAAATATTTATAATATTTTCATGCCATATCTGTGAATCTTCTCCCTGTCTAGTCTCTTCCTGTATCTGTAACCATGTGCATGAGTGAATTACCTGGAGGAAGTGGGCAAGTACTATTATATGTAGAGATGGCCCCACATATAGCAACTCTTCCGAATTTCTTCATCTGGGAGATGACAACGTTTGAAAATTCTCCACCTACCTAAACAGGACAAAAAAAAAACAAAAACAAAAAAAACCCTTTAAATAATCTAAACACTAGAAGATTCCGGGAAATCATTATGTCACAATCTTCATTTCATATTACTTGTTTTAGCAGCAACAAAACTGACTGAATTAGCACAATAGTGCAGAAAATTGCAATATGAAATAGACATTAGAAGGTGGGCATTACCATTTTACTGTAGGAACATACTTTATATAATTTACAAATTTTACTTCCTTATTTTGTGAGGTTCTCTCATCAGTTCAATAATCTCGTTGCCCTAAAAGTATGGAAAAGTACTCAAATGGTATATAAAGAACAAAGTTGGAGGACTCACATTTTCCAATTTTGAAACTTACTTCAAAGATATATTAATCAAGACAATGTGAAAATATAGATTGATAGAACTAATTTGAGAGTCCAAAAATAAACCCTTACATTTATAGTCAACTGATTCTGACAAGAGTGCCAAAACAATTCAATAGGGGAATAAAAGAGTCTTTTCAATAAATGGTGTAAAATAACTGAATACCTACATGAAAGAGAATGAAACTGGACTCCTTTGCACTATACATAAAAATTAACTTAAAATGCAATGAGGACCTAAATGTAAGAGCTTTAGCTCTCAGAAGAAAACAAAGGAGTAAATCTTTATGACTTTGGGTAGTCTTAGACATGACACCAAAAGCCCAAGTGACAAAAGAAAAAATAAACTGGACTTCGTCAAAATTGAAAATTTTGTGCTTTAAAAGACACCATCAAAAAAGGGAAAGACAACAACAGAATAGGAGAAAATATTTGCAAACCATACAGAGTCAATCCTCATTATTAGTGGATTTTGTATTTGCGAAGTGGACTACTTGTTAAAATTTATTTATAACCCCCAAATCAACACTCACAGAGTTTTCCCTGGTCATTTGCAGACATGTGCACAGCAACGAAAGAGATGCAAGGTTCCTAGCTAAAGTCAAACAGGACCACGGCTCTGCCTTCTTTTCAGCTCTCATAGGATATTACCAGGGGGTGAAGATGGTAGGGGGCAGTGCAGTGAAGTTCAAGAAGCTCTGGCTCTGGGGCCAGTTGGATGGGGCGTGACTCCCAACTCTGGGAGGATTAGTTAGTGGGGCAGCCTCAGGCAAGTTACATGATACTTCTCTGAACCTCCTATTCTCTTTTGTAAAATAAAGAAAATGGAAGCGATAGGAAGAGTTATTTTTAGGATTTAAGATTGTAATCTAAGTGAGATATGTGGAGATATGTGCATATATGTACATGCTTTTCCTAGGAGCAATAATGGTTTAGTGTCTGTGGTGACTTTATAGAACATAACTACCAGGAATATACTAAGAACATAACTACCAGGAATATACTAAGAACTGTATCTGATAAGGAACTCCAGAATGTATAAAAAAGTCTTACAACTCAAGAAATAACCCAACTGAAAAATGGGCAAAGGATTCAAACATACATTTGTCCAAAGAAGATACACAAATGGCCAAAAGGCACATGAAAAGATGCTCAGTATCACTAGTCATTAAGGAAATGCAAATCAAAACTACAATGAAATTATCACTTTAAACCCACTAGGATAGCCATAATCAAATGACAGATCATAAGTGTTGGTGAGGATGTGTGGATATTGGAACTTTCATATGCTACTGGTAAGAATATAAAATAGTGCAGCCATTTTGCAGAATAGTTTGGCAGTTCCTCAAAATGTTAAACATGGAGTTACCATATGACCCAGCAATTCCATTTGTAGGTAATATACCCAAGAGAAATAAAACACATATCCACACAAAAACTCGTACATGAATGTTCATAGCAGCATTACACAGAATATCCAAAAAGTATAAATAACTCAAATGCACATCAACTGATGAATGCATAAATAAAATGTGATATAGCAATACAATGAAATATTATTCGGCCACAAGAAGAAATGAAGTACTTATGCATGCTTCAACATGGGCGAACCTTGAAAACCTGCTAAATGTAAGAAGCCAGTCACAAAAGACCACTTTTTGGGGGAGGTTGGTAGTGACTGTTAATGAGTATGGCGTTGGTTGTATAATTCAATGAATATACTAAAAACTATTGAATTATTACACTTTAAATTGGTGAATTATATCTCAATAAAGCTCTTTTTTTTAACAGGCATATGTACATTCCCAATATTTTAGATGGAAACTCCAGAAGTGTGTTCCCTTGTATAGTGCTTTGTTAGTACATCAGATATTAAGTCTAATGTGTACTTACATTATCGAAATAACAATCATAACCATCAGGAGAAGCTTTTTTCAAAGTTTCTTCCAGAGACTCTACTGTCTTGTAGTTAAAGGCAACATCATATCCAAGCTTTTTCATATAAGCAACCTTTTCGTCAGACCCTGCTGCTCCGACCACTTTGCAGCCCTAAATGGGGAGAAAAGTGGAAACGATTTATAAGCCACAAGCATGGACAAAATCTACCCTCCTACTCTGGTATGGCCAAGTTCCCCAAGAACACCCTCCTAGGTGCTGAGCCACATATATGAGGATACCACAATGGACCAAAATGTCCCATAAGTGAAATTAGTCCCTGAACCATTCTACAACCCAACCATAACTTCAGCTTGCTTCTGACGGTCCCACAGTTCCTTTCTATGTTGATTTGGTTTGCAGTTTATCTCGACCCGCTGGCTTGACAACATTCATTTGACTCTTGTTTCCCTATTTTCGGGCTTCTCTTCCCTTGCATTGACTGGCATGCTATCTCTTGGTGAGATGGTTCTTTAGACTATTTTTTTGCCTCAGCTCTGGGACTCACATTATAGACAGCCCTCCTGTGACTGCCCCCTTATTTTTTGATTTGGCCCAAAGCACTGGATTAGACGCTGTTTAATCAGAGAGAAACTGGAGAGCATTCTGAAAAGCACTTTCAGGATGAGACAAGAGATTATATTGGTACATACAAAGTAGCTCTTCAGAAAGCTCTCTTGTATTCTGAATGTGAATACAAGACCAGAATGTGAGCTACTGTGCACTTTCAATTGAGGAAAGAGCTTTGTGTTCACGTATATATCTGTACAAACTATGACTGCCCTATACTTTCCTCCATTCCTCATGATTCAAGAAAAGACTATTTTGCAAAAGTTCCATCCTATGTCCTTTTGCCTTCTAACCTTATGATTTCTCAAAGGATAATCTCATTTACTCTTACGACCTCACTGCCTCCTTCATGCAGATGGTTCCCTCATCTATAAACTCCAGCCCACGCCTCTCTCCTGAGTGAGTTCCAAATCAGTATTTCCAATAACCTATGAGTCTTCACTTGGATAGCCTGTAGCACCTCATAATCAGTGTGTCTAAAATGGAATGTATTTTTTTCTTGCTTTTACTTGTTCCTCTTCTATGCTCTATTGCAGTGAATTATACCACTCAGTTACCCAAACCTGAGTTATATGGGTCATAGGATAAGCTTTTCTTTCTCTTAACATCCACATCCAATCACCAAATATTTTTTACTAAATATTCTTAAAAGCTGGCTCTGACTTCCAATCTCCACTGTCGGCACGTCACAATTTTCATCTGAATAATATATTGTAATAGCCCCTAACTGGACTTCTTGTCTCTAGTACTCTGTCCCTATGAACTATTCTCCTACTAAGGCCAAAGTGATTTCTCTGAAATTCAGAACTACTTATCTCTTCCTTTAAGGATTAAGCACAAATTTCTTAGCATGACAGTCTCCAGTGGAGTTTCTGAAAGCATAGGTTGAAGGGTAAGTCCTATCAAACTTTTGAAATAAAAATCCCTTAGAGTTTTAATAAAACATTTACATTTTGAATATTGGAAATATTACTAATTCATTTTGTAAGTCTAGTCTAACCCCAAACTAAACACTGATAAGTTCCAAACGAAAAAACTTTAAACCAAATTCATCAATGAATATAGATGCAAAAATTCTATTTATAATGTTATCAAATCAAATCGTAAGGTATCAATTCATAATATACCATAGATAAATAAAGCTTACTCTAGAAATGCTGGAATGGTTCAACGCTGGAAAACCGATGTTATTCATTAACTGCTAAGTTAACCTAATAAATGCTGAAATGTCATTTAATAAAATTCAACATCTATTCCCATTTATTTATTAATATAAATAAATTCTTCCTGCAACCTCTATGGTAGCCTCATCTCTTATTGGTATTCCAAGCTCCCATTAGCACTGGAGACCAGTCCAAATCCTTGGCTATTGCTTGTAGCCCTGTACTCATCTGTATTCTACCTAACTCTTCCCCTGAATCCTGTATCCCAGCTTCTGGCAAAGGACCAGCCAAGCCAGATCACCTTCAAACATTCCCACTATGTGACATATCCAGACCTTGTCTGAGGTGTCTGCTGCCTTGTACTCCCACCATCAGATCAGAGCTCTTGAGCACAGATACCTGCCCAAATCAGAGCCAATGTTTCCATGACCTGGGTACCTCCCAGGAGTTAGTTACCAAGCCATGACCCCGCCACTCTGGGCTGACTTGCCATCGCCTTTGCAGTGGGATCATGTGGGCAATGACTTTTGGTTGGCTGACGTCAAGTCCCTCCTCTTATTGTTAAGGGCAATCACAAAGAGAGGAGATTAAGTTGTAACAAGAAATGTTCAGTAAAAACTACAATAGTAGTTACTGCTTACAAGCTCACTACTTTAGCCAGAGGCCATTCCTGACTTGATATGTGAAATGCTGTCAAGTGATATTCAGGTCATCTTTGCTACAGGATTCTCCTCATTCCCCCCATTTCTCAATCATTCTCAATCTCCAACTTCTAAACAAGACTAAACACCCTGAGACTAGGGAAGATCTGCTGTGTTCAGTGTTGCATTCTTAGTGTACACTATGGGTTTTGAGTAAATGTTTGCTACTGGAAGAAGACACTTACCTTGAGCTTAGCTAGCTGCCCCACAGTAGAGCCCACTGCTCCTGCTGCTGCATTAACCATCACTGTTTCGCCACCCTTTACACCACAGATGTCGAATAGGCCAAAGTAGGCTGTTAGGCTGAAGAAAGGAAGTTAAGGCTATGTGGATAGATTCATTGCTTTCCCCTATAATTCATTCAGATATACCTCAAAGACATTCTTAGCAGCCCACTGCCATAAGTCTAGGTAAAAGAAGACAATAGGAAATGAATATTACCAGCCACTAATGGTCCACCTCCTTACTTGCCCTAGGAATAAAGATGATGGGAACTAGGGAGGGAATGGAGAATTGGCTGGAAAGGGTCTGCATCCTGTCCATCACCAGGTCAAATCTCAGGAGTGAAAGAAGACGGGTCCCCCTTAAACTATGGGTATCCTAGAATAGAGAGCTTATACCTCATTTCCATGTAAGTCCCAGGGAGATGGCAAGCATCATGGAAAAAGCCTACGTGTCATCATGGTACAGATACTAATGGTATGAGATGTCTAGGCATGAGAGGGTCAGAGAGAACCACCTTGAGTTTTGCATGACACCAAAGAGGTAAGGAAGAACTTCGGAAATTTCCCCATCTCACCCCAAGTGGGATGTTGAAGTTAGCTTGTAGGGAAAGAACTACTAGGCCTGCAAGGAGGCAGCTCAGACAGTGTTGATGGGGATTGGATGAAGAAACCATCACACCTCAGTGGACAGCGTGGGAAGGGATGTGGCTGAGGACACAATGGGAAAAGTTACACTTTGAGCAGGAGACAAGCCGAAGACTAAGAAAGATCAAGATCAAGAAGTTGTTCTCCCACTCTACTGACACTGAACTTATATTAGCCTTTAGAGCTTTGCATCACCCGGAAGGAGAAGATAAAGGAAAATCTGAGTTTGAAACCTCAAGTGATGTGAGAAACCACTGAGTTTAACTGAGGTTTTATTTTACTACACCAGCCAAAATGAGCACTTAAAGTGCAGTAGTAGAAATTTTTTAAGTTATATTTTTGTGCCCCTATGTCTGAGCCAAAGAAATCTATACCCATTATGGTGATTATTAAGACACTTGTAAAATTTCAGGCAAATTCATGTAAAGTTATTTCTAAATAAAACAAAATCTATGTGTTGGCATAACTTAAACTTACTCAGCCTCTGACTATATTTGGGAGTCCATGAGAGTTAAGCATCTAAAGGAAGGCAGTGAAAGGCACAGCCAGCACCTTTTCTAAGGGCCCAAATATCTAATACTCCCTTTACCCAGTGTTTTTCAAAAGATGGATGGAGCATCCCCTGCCTCGGAATTACCTGGAAAGTTTATAAAAAATTTAGGTTCCCAGGTGCTACCCCAGAGTCACTGGTTAAGGAATGCTAGGATGAGGAATCCAAATTTTAAAAAGACTCCAGGTGATTCTTATGAATATTAGCAACTGAGAGCTACTGCATTAATGAATGCTGATACCAGAGTGTGCTGGGCAAGTTAGCCTAAGCCCAAAAGAGAAGCAGAGGGTACATTTTCTAATTGTGTCATGCCACTCATGACAACCAAAATTCTCCTTCTCCCAACGTACTTTCAATTAGACATATCGACCTAAGATACATAAGGCCTTTCCTACACATCGCTTCTTTTTAAAAATAAGATGAAGATGGAAGCCAACAGTAAAGAAATTTTAGAGGGAAATTAAAGATATACTTTGGACTAAGCAAGACTTAATAGAATGAACAGGCTGGAGAGCAAAACACTTGAATTCTTCTAACTCAGCTGAGAAAAGAGAGGTCCTACTGAAGGAAATAATACTTCAGGGGAATGTTAAATCTGTGAAGCTTGGATAAGTGAAAAACACCCCTAGGTTTCAAAGTTTAACTTCTGGTATAGTCCATATCAGAGTCCCAGCATTCTTGAAGGATCAATCTATCCCACTGATAAGCGGCTCATAATGGCAAGAATTATCAAAGGATGGGTGGTTGTGTCACTAGAGGAAGCTCGAAACCAGTATATCATAACTCCTCAATCATTGAGAACAACTGGTATAAAGCTGATCATCTGAAGTAAAAGTGCACTTCTTACAGATTCAGAACAGATGAATAAAAAATACGTACAAGGAATAAATTATCCTGTCTTAGAAGTCAGGATCTCCTAATATTTTGCAATTACTTTCTCTCCAACTAAGTCATGGGAGACTTGCTCTGAGGTTTCCTCACATCCACCTTTATCCCTCCCCTCCGGACACCTGGCTCAATTTAGAAAGAAGGATAGCATAACAAGGTGTGCGGCATAACAAGGTGAGAGGAAGAGCTCCCACTGGTAGAGGGTGCAGGGCAGGCAGGAAAGACGGGTGCTGAAATTCTGTTCAGTGCCCACTAATTTAATTGTCTACAGCCATGCCACCGTGAATAAGCCCGATCCTGTCTGATCTCGGAAGCTAAGCAGGGTCAGGCCTGGTTAGTACTTGGATGGGAGACCACCTAGGAAGACCAGGTGCCGTAGGTGTTAAAAAAAAAAAGGGATTGTAAACTGACAAGTTCCTTGCAACCTTGCAATCTGTGAGGTCAATCAAGAGTTGCCTCCCCTAAAAAAATAAAAAAAATAAAAAATTTAATGTAACAAGGTATTAAGCATCCTTTAATTTCACAATGATGTTTCTTGGCTGTGGCAATTCCAAGGAGTTCAAATTCTGAATGGAATATGAACTTGGTGTGTTTGGGACTGGTTAGAGGCTGATTGTTTGAGGTATATATTTCTATTTCATTCTTTAGAAATCCTTCAAAGTGTGAAAAAGAAAGAGGGAGAATGAAAGGAAGGAAGAAAAAGGAAGGAAGAGAAGAAGGAAGAAAGAAAAAGATTACACGACTTAATGAAAGAACAGAAATAAATGAATTCCAGGCTCGGAAAGTTCTGGAGACTCCAAAAGGAATTCAATCGACCTTGCTTCTCTAAGGCACAGAAGAAAACTCGAGGTCCAAAGTGCAGCTGGGACCTGGAGAGTAGACACAGGATGAAGTGACCAGGAGTCTTCCTGAAGGATATGAAGAACTTCCTGAACCGAGGGACACTTGAATATTTTAAATCTGTGCCAAGCTGAGTGACTGTACAACCATACTTGTGATTCATCTCAGTTATTTAAAATTTAGGTCCCCCTACTCCTCAGGAAAATCAGACCTGTATAAGGAAAAGTGAGGAACGATACAGATACAGAAAAGCCAAGGTAGGTTAAAAATCTCTTTCCCTTTTTAAATTCTGAAATGGAGGCAGAGATGAGTGATGAGTGAAGCTAAGACCCTCCCAGGGACAGAAGGAAGTGGTGTCTTTGTGCTAACATTTGCCAGCTACTGGAGAGGGATCATGCCCCAAGGTGCTTCTCACTGCCCCTTCCTCTTTGTACCTGAGGGTCTCTGACCTGATTTTCCCACTCTTTCTTTCAGTCCCAAGGTTAACTCTAGCTCATTTTTCTTCCCTTTAGTCTCCTCATCTTCTCTAATCAGCCCTGAGCCTATAATATTTTGTCTCTTCATACTGACCAAGTTCTGAACAAATTTTGGAAATCCAGTGCATCAGGCATTCAAACAAATGAAATATATCCACAGAACTCACCCTGGCATGCCAATGGTTCCCAGTGCCAGAGAGAGTGGTAATGTGTCTGGCCACTCTTCAGGCAGCCTTTCCAGTTTTTTTCCATCAGAAATAGAGTGTGTTGTCCAGCCTGAAAAGGCCAGTACAATAGTTCCTGTTGGGAAAGCCGAGTTTTTACTTTCCACCACTCTGAAAGATAAGACATGAAGACGTGTGAAACCTTTTCCCCTTCAAGGGAGTGGGGATGCTCTGTGGTTAGTGTACACAAAAGAGCACTGAGGTTGATATTCTATGATTGAATACCCTGCCCATATAACTCTATTGTAATTCTTAGCCACTGGTTTCTCCTTCTTCTTTAGAAAAAAATGAGCCATCAAAGAGGAAACTCAACTAGTCCAGCATCTGTCCCTGTCCTAACCCACTTTTCTAAGCAAGAGTTGTCCATCTTCTGTCTCAAGGTGCCCTGAACACCAGCCTCTTCTGTTCTTCAAGAGTCACCCTCCATCCCTTAGCCCTTCCTCTCTCCTGAATCTTTAACATCTTCCTCTCTACTGTCCCTTCCTCTCAACCAATAAGTGTGCTTAACTCAGCCATTTTATAATCCCATCTTCTCTCTATGTCCTCCATCCTCTCTTTCCTTTTACACTCACTTGATAAGCCAATGAAACCTGCCTTCCACCCCTACTCCTCCACTAAGGTCGCAATACCCTTGATTGCAAAATCCAGTGGACACTCTTCATTCGTTACCTGATTTTACCTTTCTAATGATTTCAACACCTGGGGTCATCCAAAACTCTTCCTTACTGGTGTACAGGATACTAATTTCTCCATGCTTTTTACCTCTCCCTCGAAGCTGCTTCTTTTCTGTCTTATTTGCTGATTCTCTTTCTCCCATCTTTTCTCATTCTTACCATTCTTTACTGTCTTCCTCCCAGATCATATAGTTGTATAACATACATTTATTTTAGAAAACTTGAAACATATATCAGTTCCAATCCCATAATATAAAGATAACTGATAATATTTTGATGCATTTTATGGCAGTCTTAATGACAATTTTTAAATATATATATATTGTATATAGTTACATAATTGTTTTATAACGTAATTTTTTCTCTCAACATTATCAGTCTATATAATTTTTCTCACATTAGTAAGAATCCTTCAAAACTGTAATTAATTTAATTATTTCCCCATTATTAAACATTTAGACTATCTCCAGTATTTTTCCTAATGTTAATTATACTTCAATTAATATTTACAAAAATTTATCATTTCCTGTGGCAATATTTCTATAAATGGAATAACTAGGTCAAAGAGTATTAAAACATTTGTAACTGTTGCTGTATACTGCCAAATTCCTTTCTGGAAGGTTATGTCAACTTTGCTTCCACCCTCAATGTATGAGAATATCATAACAACATTTTCATCACTGGGTATTATCTAAAAAAAAGAAAAAATTACCGATTAAGTAATAACAAATACATGTTTGCTTCTTTGATTATTAGCAAGAAATGTGTAAGACCTATGTGAAGAAAACTGTTAACAGGCCATAAGACAAAAATAGATAAATCTAAAGGAATATACCTTGTGCTTGAAGAGAAATATTGTGATGGCATTGGTTTTCTCTAAATGAATCTATAAAATCGTTGAAATCCCAGTAAAAATCCAAATAAGATTTAAATAAACAGTATAACTTGCTAGTCATTTGGACATAAAGTTAACACTTCACTCTTCATTCCAAAACAGAAATGAAATGACTCAAAGTTTTAAATGTGAAAAATTAGAGTATACAGTACTAGAAGAAAACATGAATAAATATTTTAGCCATTTTGGAGAGGAGAATGTCTTTCTCATCATTCAACAAAACCAAGAAGCCATCATTACAAATATCAATAATGTTATCACATAAAATTTTTAAACTACGATTGGACATAGGAGAAAGATAAATGAAGACCCAAATATCTGCAAAAGTAAGATTCCTAACATACGAGAAGCTTTTACAAATCAATATGAAAGACAAAAAGACCTAAAGGAAAAGGGCAAAGGATATAAACCGATAATTCATAGAAGAAATTGATCATTCTTTTAAAAAAAGAATGTCAACATCACTAATAATGAAAGAAATGCAAATTAAACTAAGCATGAAGTATCAACATAGTCATCTCAGATTGCCAAGACTGATGGTAAGCAATGGGCATACAGGTATGTGGGACAGTTTCTTTAATATGCTAGTGGTGGGCATGGATACTCATCAATCATTTTGAAGAGGAATTTACCATCATCCTTTCAAATTAAAGATGTACACCTCCTTTGACCTAGAATTTATACTTTTGGAAATTTAATGTTCAGCAATATTCGTCCAAGTGGGCCAAGGACACACAGACACATATAAATGCATACATGTTCTTTGCAGAACAATTTGTAAAAGAATTGGAAACAGTTATCAGTAGATTAGTTAAATGGCAGATAACAATGGAATAATGTGCAGTCATTAAACGATAGGTAGTATACTGAAATACTATCAGCAAAGATATCCATAACATATCAAGTGAGAAAAAGCAATTTTTGACGGGCATTTAATTCCATTTTTTTAAAGTATAAATATTAGTATGTGTACTGAACAATTTTTGAAACAATAATACATTAAAAACATTTATCTCTAAGGTTCAGATGATGAAGGAACTTTCCGTTCCAAGATAGATACAAATTTTTGTTTTATTTGAATTTTTATGATAATCACAAACTGGATGAATACAATTTTTTTAGTAATTAAATGGAAGGATAGTAAAGTGAAGTTGAAATGATTTCAATTTCACAGCCTTCCCTTTCTCTCAACTAGATGAGAAAAGGGCAGATTTTCCAAGTTGCTTCCAAGGTCAGTGAGTGAACACAGGCTGAAGAAATTGTAGGTGCAACGGAGAGAGAGAGGGCCCAACAAAAGGTAAAGGGGAGACATATTTTCCAAACTCTGGGACAAAAGGAAGTAACTACCTGGCCACTTGCTGCCCCAAAAGTGTATCACCCTCCTTCATCGTTTGGCTTATTCTGAAAAAAAGAAAAAATTCCATGCTTAATACATTAGAGCATCTGGGAAAAACTCTTGAGTTTCAAGCCAAATGGAAAACCACTAGAGAAGTGTGTGAAGAAATGAAACTTGGATACGTGAGAGCAGTACAATCAACCGGGTGTAATGAATGCAGGAGGAACACTGTTAGACGTAGTTCTGCTCTGTGACCCCAAAGAAAAATTCTGATAATATTTTTTAATGAAATGAACATAAGGAACTTACTACAGTGCTCAGCTGTGGATGATTTTCTACCAATGATGTTCAAATCATAACCAGGTACCACTGGGTACTTGTTACCCACAACACTAGCTGTGATACTGTGATTTATAAGAAATGTATATTTGGTCTATATCCTTGTCCTCATTTCTGGCACAGAGCTCCTAAAACTTTTGGAAATTCCTAGGTGGTGGGAACATTAAATGAGTCTTTTGTTACATTAATGAGAAGACTTTAGGGAAGAATGTCCACCTAAGGATCAGGGGTGGTTGCCAGGAGAAACAGCCACATGACTAGAGGGTTGGAACTTTCAGTCCTATCCATACCCTTGGCCTCCTGGAAAGGGAGGGGAGCTGGAGGTTAAATCAATAACCAATGGCCAGTGTTTTAATTATGCCTTCATAAAAATCCAAAAGGACAGTGTTCAGAGAGGTTCTGCGTTAGTGAACACATGGAGATTTTGGGAGAATGGCACCCTTGGAGAGGGCGTAGAAGCTCTGAGCCCTTTCCCTATATCTTGCCTTACGCATCTCTTCTGTCTGTCCCTGAGTTATGTCCTTTTATAACAAACCAGTAACTTAGCGAGTAAACTGGTTTACCGAGTTCCTGAGCAGCTCTAACCAATTAATCAATCCCAAAGGGGTGGGGGGTTTAGAATGTCTACTCTATAGCCAGTTGGTTAGGAACACAGGTAACAACCTAGTCTTGCAAACTGGCATCTGAAGCGGGGTGGGCAGTTTTAACTTTAATCTGTGTAACCTCTATGTAGATAGTGTCAGAACTGAGTTAAATTGTAGGACACTCAGCTGATGTCTTAGCTTTGAATCTCTATTAATCAGCTATGAAGAAAATTATTTAAAGGAATGATGATGATATTATTTACCTAGGCAAAAAATTACTGAGGAGTTAGGGGCCCATGAAAGTTTTTATTCTGTCCCCTCCCAGAGTTGTTTATTGAGTACACATGTTTGAGTCAGCTGCAGATTACCTAAATTAAGAGTGTACAGGTAAATGGAAGGCAAGAAAATCTAATTTTAGTCTTAGCATCTTCCTCTACTTAAATTCTTTGCCAGTAGTGAAATGGACAAATTGGAATTTGGTTTCTTTTTCCTTTTAATTTTTCTGGAAGCAATTCTGTTGAGAGACGAGAGGCAAATTGTGGACATTAAGATAGATGACTGTGAAATAAAAGGGCCAGGGTAATCCCAAACCAAGCTTCTCAGGCCTTTGCCTGAAAAAAATGAGCACCCGCAAATCCCTTCACCGATACTTGTACTGGGTGAATTAGGGGGAAATGACTGTTTTGAATCAGTTGGGTATTTTAAAAGACGAACTAACTTCACAATATAGTCTAACACACAATATAAGAAAATAATACCTCATGTAAGGATCCACAGTGAGGAACAAAGCTTCCAGCAGAACCTCTACAGAAGAAAACATTACATAGGTAATTAGAGACTAGAAGGGCTCTCACATTTGGTCCAACACAGTTGTTGTTGTCCTTGTCTTTTTACCATCACCATCATCACCATCACCATCACCATCACCATCACCATCACCATCCTGCCATCACCACTACCACCACCACCACCACCACCATCATCATCATCATGTTATTTACTCAGCACTCCATGCTTTTCATGGAATATTTCACATGATATTCTCAACAATTATTGTTTCCATTTTATTTAGCTTAGGTTAAGTAGCTGGCCTAGGGCTACATCTGTAACCACTACGTTACAGTGCCCACATAGGGTTTCATTACCAGCCCCAGTTAGTATTAAAGAATATGCATGCTGCTAGAGTGACCCGTATGCACATATTCTCTAGAATTTTGAAGCTGAGCCCTGGCTATCGCAATTTAGATGGGACTGATAACCTGGCCATGCTACTTGACTGCACACCCTTTTCACAAAGCTTACCTACCTGTAACATTCCTTGTAGCCTGCTCTACAAAGCTAATTTCCAAACATGGTAAGAAGTGTGTTGCCATTTCTCTCCCTTAGATTTCTTTAGGTTTGCCTTATCCCTCCAGTTTCTCCAAGTGGATGGGAGGCTCCTCAGTGAAGGATGGTTTTCCCCATCTTGTCTGTGCACAGGGACAGTTTGAGCTCTGCAAAGGCAGTGCCAGCCCACTCTCATCACTGAGATCACCAGGACAAAGAGGAAATCCTGCCCATAGTCTGGTCAAAGTCATGAAGAATAATGCACTCAAGCATGAGTTTCCATTACCGGGAAAGAAGAGGGATCCTCCAATGTGACATCAAGGCTTCATGCAGAGAACCTTGAAAAAGTCTCTGTGGCAGATTACACAATGGCCACAAATACCTCCTATCTCTGCCTATGGGCCTCTTTGTCACTCTTCCCATCAAGAAGTGTATTTCCCTCTCCTTAATCTGGGCTTGGCTCTGTGACTTGCTTTGACAAGTGAATTAGCAAACATGATACAAGTAGAGGTTTGAAAAGTGCACCTCGGCAGAAAGTGCACCAGACATGGCTGTGAGGCCCAGATGAAATCTACAGAAGAACCACCAATTTAACCCAGCCCAACTGCCAACCCACAGAATTGTGTTCTAATAAATGACTGTCGTTTGAAGTCATTAAATTTGGGGGTAGTTTTTTATGCAGCAAAGGCTAACTGATATAGTCTCTTCCAACTCAAATCTCATGAGTATGACTTACCTCCAGTTTTTAAGGGTGGGAGTTCAGCTGTCTTCAGCTCAAAGTTACTATCTTTAGGGTTGCCTTCGAATTGCTTCTTCAGGGTCCATCTCTTAGCCTGAACCATCCTGAAGCTCCTAGAACATGGTAAATATGTAGTCAACCGCGGTGAAGTGACCAGCTTTCTAGCCATTGCACTGAGGCCAGACAGAAGGATTAGCCATCATCTACTTCTCATCATTATCATTCAACATCAATCACATTTAATATTCGTTATGTTTTTGTTGCTATGCTAAGCACTTCATATGCATCATCTAATTTTATCCTCATAACTTCCCTATAAGATCGGCATTATTATTATTGCCAGTGGACAGAAGGGAAAACTGAGGCTTCGTCAAGAAATCTTCAAGGCCAGGAAAAATGTAAACCAACACAGAAATTCTTCCCAGCCATTGTAAGGATTTCTCTAGGGCACTGAAGAGCTCGACGTGCAAATATTCCGTTTCTCACCGCACATGCAGCGCATCCTAGTAAATAGGGTCAAATACAAAGAACTGGTCAGAAGTCCACACCCATCTTTCAGATGGATAGAGCAACCCGTTCTCAAGACAAAGTCTCAGGAACACCTGAACACCACCGGGTGGCGCTGCTGATCTGCCCAAATTTCAGGCAGTTTTCTTTGGCACCAGAGGAAAAATCAAGGATTTGTATAGCTGAAAACTTGCTTCCACACAAAACCGAGAAGTGCTTCCCACTGCTCTGAATTGCCTTGCATCACGTGAGATCTGTACCTCCTCCACGAGTGAATCGGCTGCTGATAACGCCCGCAGCCGCTGGCGATTTCGCTCTGTTCCCGTCCAGTGCTCGGGAGAGAGGACACTTGTGGCCCAGAGGTCCGGGCAGTCCGATACGCAGCACTGATGGTCCTTCTTCTTTCCCCCAAAAGGTAGCCGCCGCGCATTCTGAACTCTCTGTAAGCCCAGAAGCCCCTGGAAAGGGCCTGGCCGCAGAGGCGGGCACGGTTCAGGGAGACTCCCACCAACCGGAAGAAGGGACCAGGTGCAGTGCCCAGGCTCCCACCTCCTCGCCCCGCACCCACGCTCCCCGGGCCCATTAACGAAATTCCGATCCCTTTTTTTCCTTCCACACTTGTCCCAGTTTTGCAGTCCCCCAAGTTCCTTGGTCAACCACTTCCCCGGAGAAGGCAGCTCTGGGGGGCTGTCGAAATGCACGCAGGCCATGCCCTTCCCTCCAGCACCCGTCTCGGATCCCTCCAAAAATCTGCAGGGACCGGAGGCCTCGGGATATCTACTTCCAGTTTCCTTGGAGCGCAAGACCCAGAAGTTATTCAGCCTAAGGAGAGGGAGAGCAACGCGCAAACCTTGGCAAAGGGGTGTCCAGAAACTCAGCAGGGGAAGAAAAATGGAGTCGGAGTGGCGATGTTTACTTACGACAGTTCGGAGGGTCCAACTAACGAGAGGAGGCTGCTGGGAACTACGCCGCGAAGCCTGAATTTATGTATGGTCCCGGAGGCGGTTATGTATGGTCCCGGAAGCGGATCCCATGTATGATTCCCGGAGAGCGGATTTATATGGTCGGAGGCGGTTATGGTCCCAGGGGCGGGGCTTCCTCAGGGCAAGCCGCTGCCACCCTGCCAACGAACAGAAGAATGTCGGGAGCAGGTGCGGCGAAGTGGGGAAGGAGACAGAGACAGAGACAGAGAGAGAGAGAGAGACAGAGAGAGAGCCGGCTCTGGTGCCCTGGCTAATAAGAAAAGCGCTTTGTGAGAATTAAATGTCTTTTTAATGGATAAAATGAAGTGCTAAGACTAGTACACGCGGGTGGTAAGCTCAATTAACGCCAGCTTCCAGTAACACTCTTAACACTCTTTTGACCTCCCCACTGGCCTTAAATCAGTCTCGGACACACCACAGTGTCTTGTTCAAGTACAAACAACCCAATCTTTGTCAATCATGTCATGTAAATAGTGAAACAACGCAAAGATGTTTAAAGAACTTAAAAACGTCCCCTTGATTTCCTCCATTTGAGATTGTAAAAGTGGAAATTCTCCAGTTTCAGGGAAGAGGTATCTCCAGGCGCCATCCCCTAGGGAGAGCAGTAACTCAGTTACAGGGAGGTGATATACCCCGGAGCCAGCCCCAGGGAGAAGCGCAACATTCCAAGGAAAAGATGATAAAACTGTCTATTAGGCCCTGTTTGCTGGGAGTTCCCCTGTTAAGGGTGGAAAATTTTCAAGTGAGCAAACTAGCTAAGTCAGCTGCAGGGAAGAAATATCTTTAGATATCAGAAGTTGTCCTACTTGCTTGTGTGTGGTTTAGGAAGTGTATTGTATAAAATATGTAGATGGCCAATGTCTGCTTCTGTAATCCATTTACTTGTTAATTAAGGGTGTTGTTCCGGGCAAAGATATGCTAAAAGCCAACTTCCACTTCTGTAATCTGCTGGCTTGTTCAGGAGACCACCAGGATATGGTCTTGAGCTTTATCAGCTGCCTGCTCTGAAAGCTCGGGGCTGATCTCCTCTAGCCCTGCGTGGTAGAGAGTCAGTCGCTGGCTGGCTAATAAAGGCTCATAATTAATCTCGATTGGCTCCGTGGGTCTCAGAATTGTTCGCGCCAGAACACCCCTGAATACATTTATCTGTGTACAAAGAGTTAACGACTAACTTCTGCTTCTTGTAATCTGTTCATTCAAAGATGTAGTAAAAAAACCTTATAAGCAGCCTGCTGGGGAAGCTGGGGGCTGATCTCCTCTAACCCTGCGTGGTAGAGAGTCAGTCCCACGCCGGCTAATAAAGGCTCGTAATTAATCTCAGTTGGCTCCGTGGGTCTCAGAAGCATTCGTGCCACAAGATAACTGAAGTTAACATACAGAAGGTTGTTTCCTTCTGTTTTTAAATAAATTGGATCATTCTAAAGATAGTACTCTGAACCATTTTTCTGATTTAACATCATGACATCTCTCTAAGTAAACAGATAGAGATATAGCTTGTTACTTATGTAGTTCATGGGTAATATTCCATAATTTGGTGTATGACAATTTATTCTCCTAATGTTGAAGTTGTTTCTAGTCTTGTTTTGCCCTGTCATTATCAATGAGACTGTGATAATTATCCCTGTATGAAGAGCTTTACATTCTAATGCTTTTATTCCTAAAAACTGGAGTAAGATTGTTAGGTCAAAGAACATGTATTTTTAATCTATGAGGTTGAATCATATGAAATTGTTGCTATTCAACCACTTTGACCTAAAGAAATAGCAATTTCATAAGGTTGAACCTAATACATTGCCAGGTTGCTTTCCAAAAAAACTATAGCAATGATATTCCTACCATCAATGAGAGTTTCTGTTACCTAAAGCCAATATCGGGTCTGATGTTATTGTTGAATTCACTTTTTGCCAATCTGTTGAGTGCAAATGAACTTACACCCTCCATCCCTGTCTAAGAGCTGAGATCTGACTTTTGCACACTTGTACCCTGTACCTACCTGTATCATTTAGGATATTTTTTTTCTTGCAAGTTATATAACACTCAAACTAGGTTAGATAATAAGACAGATTTATTGGCTCATATGACTAGGTTTTTTTTTTTTTAATTGCACATAAATTAATGAGAGAGGGAAAGAGAGAAAGAGAGACAGAATTTGATAGACCAGTGGTGATAATATACCATAAACTGATGAATATGAAGAACTCCATCCTTTGGCCCTGAGGTCCAAAATCAGATATTAACAGTGAAGAAACCATGACCTCTCCCCATTTTCTTAAGCAGGTTAAACATTTTGCCAAAGTCTAGCTGTATGGATGGATACGAGACATTAGACTTTCCTTTTTTTTATCTGAGATATTTGGCCCAAGCGATGACATCCAACTGTAACATGTCCTTTGTCATTCGGGGTCACAGAGTTTATGATTTCCTCTATTCTCTAGTGGAAATATTGCAAAGTAACCAAAGTAACAAGCATATACAATTAATGCCAGAGAACAAGATATAGAGATTTTGAAAAACATTTCATGCTCAATATCTCTAGTTGCCTATCCAATATGCAATCTCTCCTTCATTTTTCCTATGTACACACCCCAATTTTGTTCAGGGTAGCAGCATGCTCAGTTAAAGAACTCTGCTTTCCAGGCTTCTTTGTAGCTGGGGCATTGACCTAGTTATAGTCAAAAAGACATAACCAGAAATCTGTTGAGTAGAGCTTTTATGGAAGTTATTGTTCTCCTGATTAAAATGAAAAGTAACAAACTCAACAGACATGCATCTCTTGTTCTTTGTCCTTCTTCATGCCTGCAAGTTGGAGGCACTGCCTGGTGGTGCAACATTTTGTGACTACTGCCATCTGTAGAGAGTGGAGAAGAAAGCCACTCTCTACAGATGGCAGTAGACGAAGATAAAAGAAATCTGGTTTCTTGAGTAGTTGCCTGTGCCCAAGACTTTCTACTTTGGACTATTTTTTACATGAGAGGAAAAAAGTGTTTTTTAAGCCATTGTGGTTTTCATTTCTGAAATCACTGAAAACAGCTCTGACCGCCTAGGAATGGAATAGATTAAACCTGTGCAAATGTGTTCTGGTGAGAATTTATCAAGTCCAGTTGATAAATTCTTTTAGTTGTAGGGAGGACTATCATGGCAATTGGTCAAGGTGCCACACCCCCAGTCCCCAGCCTGTGGGGTGAGAATTTCCAAAGCTCACCTGGCACATGTGGACTGGATTTTAGGGAAACATCTACAATTAATTACAACAATCCAGAGAAGCACATATTATTGTTATCTTCCTCAGAACCTCAGGAAACTGAAGTTCTAAGAGGTAAAAAATAAAACTTTGACAAGATGATATATCTAGTCAGTCAGTAGCAGGGTTGAGATTTGAATCCAAGTTAACATGCTCCATAGCCCTATACTTTTCAGTGTTCCATTTTACCTTCCAATACAGGTGAGATGGATTCCTCTTGCTGAGTTTTAAGTGTTCTTTGTATATTTTGATAATAGTCCTTTATCGGATGTATCTTTTGCATATATTTTCTTCCAGCTTTTGGCTTGTCTTTTCATTCTCTTGACATTGTCTTTTTGCAGAGCACAAGTCTTTTAATTTTAGTGAAGTATAGCTTATCAGTTATTTCTTTCATGGATCAAGGCTTTGGTGTTGTATCTTTAAAGTCACTGTCATACTCAAGTTGAGTTAGCTTTTTAAACTGTAATTTTATATTTTGCTTTTGAGCCACGCTTCTCTTACTCAGGCCTGCTTCCATGTACTTTCCCTTCTAATAAAGCTTTTCTTTTCTGCTGTGAAAAAATAAATAAATAAAAATAAACTGTAATTTTATTTTTTAAATATGTGTGCATGAAAGCATTTTTTTTTCTCCACTTTGAAGGGAAAGATTTTAATTTTGAGACCTCTCGCAATGTGTATAAGTTAATTGTGAGTGTACTTGCAAACTTGCAAATGTTACAATTAAGAGAGACTTCTATTATTGAATGAGAATGTGTGCTTGGTCTGTGACAAGTGAACATCAAATGAAATAAAGTTAAGTTTATGAAAGTTACAAGTCCATGCTGATACTAGAAAATTAATTGTATTCCATATGACTTTCCAATACTGTTTTATCAAAACTTAGAAATGCTGTAGAGATCAGTCCTAATTACTGGAATCCTAATACAGTTGTGATCAAGTTGCTAATCACTAAATACTATTAGCCTATAAGTCTACCAACTCACTGAAGTCATTTGGGTAAAGGTTATCTGTGAAGAAATTACTGTTTACTATGCTTATTCTTTTCTATACCTTATAAAAAAATTCAAAGTATAAGTAGATAATTAAAGAATGGAACATAGAGACTACATGTCAAAGTTCCATCTGTGTTCATCTAATTTTGAAATTTGGACTAAAGGAAATAGAGGTAGAGTCCAGAGTTTAGGTAATAAGAATGTTTTGGCTTAAGATGTTACTATACTTAAATAATTCATTTACACTGGTTAATGCAACCCACCCAGAAAATTGTTCTAATTTATTGAACATGTTTTTACCTAAGCAGTTGAGCCCCAGGTAATAATAGCCCTCATCCCCACTCCTTGCCTGGGTTCTAGTATAAAATAGAGTAATGAATGATAGGATTCCATGCTTCCTCTAATACAGCCTTGGGAAAGAAAGTGGAAGAAAGTTCTGTTGTGTGGGCATGGATTGTGGGGAAACATAAATGTTTAGTCCTGCAGCTGCAAATAGTAGTACATCCCGTTCTTTGAAAAAAGTAAAACTTTCTACAAACACTGTTAGATTCAATAAGCTGTTATTATTTTCTCATATTGCCCTTATTTGGTTTTGGAATCAATATTATACTAACCTCATAAAATGAGTGGGCAGGTTTTTAAAGTCTTCTAATTTTCATAACAGCTTGCTCTTTTCAGGAGAGACAATCTGATAACTTTTCAGTTTCCTCAATATATAGGCACCAATTGGGCATTTTATATATCTCTAGGAACTTTTGCATCCCATCCAAAATTTCCAATTTACTATCTATATGGTGGTTTTCCTAATATTTTATTCCAAATGCTGTTTCATGGACTTTCCTTCAATGTGAGAGATGTAGTGAGACCTGGGTGGTCAATACTTTTCAAGCACGTTGTCCACCTCTCTGAGAAGGGTATTTCTGTCCAGGACGTAATCTCCCAGGACTAGTCTAGCATCGTACGCTTGTCTGGCCTGGCACTTTCATGGTCCTTGCTGGCTTCCCTCTAGTTTGCCTTATCTTCCCTCAGAGCTCTAACCCAGGTTAGGCACACTCCTTGATGGTGCTGGCCATGGTTAATGCCTAAGAACGGTAAAAGGCTCTATGGGGTACAGAGCACAAGTAGTAGTAATTGCATGCTTAGTAGGTCCAGAATTTCCTTTTGGGATAAAGAAAGGATCTGTACTAGTTTGTATATCATTACAAAGGTACTTAATGCCACCGAACTGTACACTTTAAAATGGTTCAGTTGCTAAATTTTGTTATGTGTATTTACCATTGTATATATATAAAAAAATCAGTCTCAGACTTGGGGCAAGAGCCTCTTCTGAGTTTCTAAGTCCTTTATCCATTTATTCTTTCCTTAGCCCCAGAGCTAGTAGTGCCCTTTGCATTTATAGTTACTTTAAATTTTTTTATTGTGATAAATATAACATAAAAGTTACCACCTTAGCTGTTTTAAAGTGTACAATTCAGTGACATTAAGTACCTTCATAATGTTGTATAACCATCACCATGATCTAGTTCCAGAACTTTTCATCACCGCAACAAGAAATACAGTACCCACAAAGCATCCACTTACTATGTCTTTTGCTCCAAGAAGAGAGTGGGGTTGCCACAAGAGCATGATACCTGCGGCTGTGGTGAAGAAACTGGCTTCTGCTGAGAGCTAACAGCTGCTACCTATATGGTGGCCAAGACACTGGCTGGAGCTGTATCAGTTTCCTAGGGCTGCCATAACAAACTGCCACAAAACGAGTGGCTTGAAAGAACAAATTTATTCTCTCACAGTTCTGGAGGTTGTAAAGTCTGAAATCAAGGTGTTGGCAGAGTTGGTTCCCTCTGGGACCTCTGAGAGATAACCTGTTCCATGCCTCCTTCCTAACTTCTGGTGGTTGCTGACAATCCTCAGTGTTTTCTGGTTTGCCATAGCATAACTCCAATGTTTTGCCTCTGTTTTCACAGGGTTGTCTTCCTGCGTGTGTGTCTCTGTTTTCTCTTCTTAGAAGGACGTGAGTCATTGGATTAGTGCCCACTTCTTCTCTATTGTGACTTCATTTTAACTAATTACATCTACAAAGACTCTATTTCCAAATCAGGGCACATTCACAGGTACCAAAGGGTAGGACTTGAACAAATCTTTTTGGGGAGATACAATTCAACCCACAACAGAAGCTATCACCAGTGTGTTGGCAAAGAAGCTGGCTCCGAACAGGGAACTCTCATTATTGATCTGTTTACTTGGAGAAAAACATCTTTTTCCTTTTCCAGCCTTGCAGTGTGCCTCAGCACCGTTCATAGGCAGAATTTAGCATCTAGATAGGAAATGGGGAAATGCAGTCTGCAGAGTCCAGCTCCCCAGGGCAAGGAATGGTGGATTTACAGCTCAGAGGCAATAAATTAATAACAATCACAGACCAAAGTTCTGTCTGCTTTGAAGTGAGCCTTCCCTACACTAGTTTGGTCTCGACTACAAAGGTCTAAATCAGCTGTGGGACTATGACTTGGGATGGGAAAAGTCCAAATAGAGGAGACACTTAGGCTAAGTCCTGCAGGACATAGGAGCTTGGAGGGTGTCACAGTGGGGCAGAGATGATATTTTAGGTAGAGGGACCAGTATGAGTAAAAGCAGATTATGTGAGACACTAGATTGTCACAGACTCCTGGGAGCCACGCTAAGGTATTTGAACTCCAATCTGAGGGTGAAGTTGGGTAAGAGTAACATGACCAGATTTGTAATGTAGAAAATTTTCTTTTTCTCAAGGCAGTATGGGCATGTCTTCCACTTGGGGAGGAGAACCCTGAACAGGTAGCGAGGAGCTTCTTTAAGCAGAGCTTGCAGGGAGGAAGCAAACTGGAAACCTCCAGTTAGAGCGCTTCAAGTTTCAGTGAGAATCAGCAAATGATTCATATATAGAAACGACATGATCCAGTGTGGAGCTGCCTGGCATCTCAAATACAACATGTCTCACTCAAATAAATGCATCATTATACACCGTAAGTCTTCTGTGTTTCTTATTTCAGGGATGGCTTCTGGTTGCCCAATCCAGAAACCTGGGCATTATCATGACTCATTCTTCACTTCTCCAGAACCAATGACTAATTAATTACTGCCCATTTTGCTTAATGTGTCTCAACTTTTCTCCATCCTTTCTCCATTCTCAGTGCTCCACTGAAACAGGCCTGTAACATCTTTTACTTGGATTCTTATAAATGTCTCATAACAGTCTTCCCGATATCTCCCAATTCATTTTCTAAGACAGAGTAATTGTTCTAAAATGCAATCAGAAGTTGTCACTTTACTACTTAAAAATTCCACACTGGTTTTCCATTGTTCTTAGCATAAAGAACAACTTCTTCGACATGGAATAAAATGACTCTTCACAATCTGTTTTTTTCCAGTTTTATTCCCTCCACTCCTCATCCCCACCCCCAGTCATAAATCTTTTTTTTTTTTCCTTGAAAATCTTTTTTATTTTCTGGCCTATGTCTCTTTCCTCTTCTTGTTACTTACTTCACAACTTCCTTATCCCAAAACTCCTCCTTCACTCCCACCCCTCAAGTCATCCTCTACTTGTCCTTCAAAGTCAGTTTAGATTTTAATTCCTCCTGGAACTGACCTTAATAATTGACCCTGACTCTAATTATTTAGGGTTAAGTTACTCTCCTATGTGTTTCCATTAATTCTGTATCTCTCTCTTTCATATATATACATACATATGTAGTGTATGGTATACGCTATATAATGTTATATATATCTTTACCTTGTTCCATTATTTCTTTTTTCTTTTTTCTCTGTTCCATTTTCTTAAAAGAATTTATTATATCTTAAAGTTTATTTATTTTCTTGCTTATCGTCTGTCATCCTCCACCAGAATATATGCTCCCTGAGATCAAGAACCTTGTGTACCTTGCTCACTACTATGTCCCCAGTGCCTACAACAGTGCCTAACTCATAGTAGAGACTCAATAAATGTTTACTTAGCGAACGATAGAAACAATTTTTTGAGGCAAAGATATTCATATTACTGTTTAGTCCCATGCGATATTTGCGACATATTTACACTGAAAATTATTGTCGTTTATCTGAAATTCAAATTGAACCGAGTGACCTGTATTTTTCCTGGCAACCCTACCCCCGGAACACATTTGGCAATATCGAGAGACCTTTTTGATTGTCACCACTGGAATGGTGGCGTAGAGAACAGGGACGCTGCTAAGCATCTTACAATGCATAGGACAGTCCCTATAAGGCAAAGAATTATCCGTTTCAAAACGTCAATAGCACGGAGGCAAGAAACCCTGGACTAGATGGCCATGAACTTTAGGGCAGACAGAGCCTAGACTTTCTAAGTTCATCTTCCTTTTGTAAAGGTAGCATGGCGTTCATGAGAAGGCGTCTGAGGCTGCAGAAAAGATCGCGTGTGAAGGGCATTGCGGACAGTAAAGCGCTCTGCACACGCTGGTGAATTGCGCCTTTAGGTCCGACTAAGGATAAATCCTCTGGCCATTGGGTTTAGGAAGGTGCTCAGCGACATACCAGAAGCGGCCGGGTGGCTAAGGCGTCCTTCGCCCTAGCAACGGTCGCGAAGGAGGCGGCTGCCGCAGCAGCGCCCCGTGCGCCTGCGCGGAGGCGCCTGTAGCTGACGTGGAACTGGGCCCCGCGGCCGAGCTCCGCGCGCCGCCAAGTGCGGGAGAGCGGCTCGGGCGGCAGAGCTGCGGCCGAGGCCGGGATGGGGGCGCCGCTCGCTCGGCGATGGGGAGCTGGGGCTGCGAGCCGGCGCTGGTTGGTGCTGCTGCCCCCTTTGCTGCTGGCGCGGCCCGCAGGGGCCCTGGTGGAGGGGCTCTACTGCGGCACGCGCGACTGCTACGAGGTGCTGGGTGTGAGCCGCACGGCCGGCAAGGCGGAGATCGCGCGGGCCTACCGGCAGCTGGCCCGGCGCTACCACCCCGACCGCTACCGTCCGGAGCCTGGCGACGAGGGCCCCGGGCGCACGCCGCAGAGCGCCGAAGAGGCCTTCCTGCTGGTGGCGACCGCCTACGAGACTCTCAAGGTGAGGCCTTGGGCCACGGGTGGGCTGCAAGGACCCGCCCGGGAAGCGCACGGCGAAGCGAGATCTGTGATCCCCGTGCAGGGCACCACCACCACCCTTAGGACGCTCGCGCCTTCCCACGTGGCCCTGTGTAGAAGCCCACACAGCCCACTGACAAAAATAGGAACCTCCTCGAGCCCTTGTTATGCAAGGCATATAACATATCTTGGGCATTTACGATTTAGCGGAAGCATTTTAATAACGTGCAGCCCACATTCGGAAAACAGAGTGATTATTACCAGGATCTGCGGTAGGACACAGGAAAGGTATTCAATATTGAGTGACAGTGTGAGAGCGCCAGTTTTACATGACAGAAACTTGGTTTCTGGGGATGATATTAATTGTAACATTTAATCGTGGGTTTAAGGATCTAGAAAAACACTAAAAAGAACAATGAGCAACCAACCAGTCGAAAGACCGGATGTTTGACTCTTGGCTCTGATACCCCAGTATGACCTTGGATAGTGACTTGTAGCTGTTTCTTCATATGCAAAATTGAGGCCATGATACCTCTTCACAAGGTTTTTTTTATGAGGATTAAATAAGTATGAGAAACCCCATACGCAGGACCGGCAAATAAGTGCTTAATGACTTGGTGTTCAAGACAGAATGTCTAGCAGGAAATATTTTGAGTATGTATGTAGTCATTTGACAAAAAGCTTTATTGAGAACTGTGGGGATGAGGAGATTTAGCCAGATCCTGTTTTCTTCTACTACTGCAAAAATCAGCAAACCATATAAGAAATCACAAATTATAAATCATATTTGATGGAAGTTTACTTCTTCAAGGGCCCCATCATGCTAATGGAACATCAATTGTAGTTGTAAGGTATTTCTGTCTAGCCTTTTTTTTTTGAGGCCAAGTTTTTCATGTTACAATATAGTCTGCTTTAAATGACTACTTTGTGTGGGTATACTATAATTTAACCATGGATTATTTTTCCAGATTAGCTTTCCAGAGCTGAAAATTCTGAGTCAAGGAGTTAAGGACTCTTCATTCATGCTTCTCAGAACAATTTAGATAATATGGAGTCATAAAGTGACTAGTTCGCTGAGTTGTCACTAGCATTGGTAGGATTGTAATTTTTATTGGCAATTAACTGAGGAATGGGTGGGTGATGGGCTGGGAGGGTCCTGAAGCTAGATGGCTTAGTTGCCTATTATTTAGGATAAAGAATTATTTAGGAAAGACTTCATGAAAATAGGAAAGAACTTCTCCATCCAGGGCAGCCCAGCATCTGAAGCTCCAATTTGTGTTTTTGTGCACTGAGGAAAGAGAATGGTCCAAACACAACCAGAAGGCCTGCTGGTGGTCCTCCAAAGCCCTGGTGGCATATAAATAAACACAGGACAGGTGGAGAACTTCTAGAAGGAAGGGCAGCAGAAACACTAGCAACTGTGCCTTCTGCTATGGTTGGAGATGGGTAGACTTGGCATGAGAATGGTGAGCATATTAGTAAAACAAGTGCCAAAAAGCAGAGAAATTCTTCCTGGTAGGTACCTCAAAACTCAGTTCTTGCCATTTTCTTGAAGAGACAAATTCAGAGGCCGGCCTGGTAGATTTGTAATAGTTGCCTCTAAAGGTTTCTACCCCTAAAGTTTAGCATTGATCATTCAGCTAATAAAATAATTTATCCCCTCGAGAATAAGGAACTTTTGGGCAGTTAAAAACTAGTATGTCTGGAGAGAGTAACACTTACTTTTGATTTCCACAGGAAATTTGTCTCCAAACAGGAAATTAGAGTATGGAGTTGCACTGATGTAAGGAGTGCGGGAGAGTTCTATAGTTTACCCACCCCCATTCAGTATTGCAAGAGAATGGAAATTATCCATGAGAGAAAAAGGATGTTTGAGGATAGTTTGGACCCTTCAAAATCAGACTTAGCTGAGTTCTATGAAAACCCCCATTTTAAATTGGTAGAAATAGACATGGATTCTACTTCTAATTGAAACACCTCAGCAAACTTTTTAAAAAACTTCATTCAGATCCCTCTACTGGAATAAGGAAAAAGACTTTGACTTTCTGTGTGTGGAAGAAGTTATTAAAAACAAACAGGGTAGTCTGATTTTACTTCTATTATAATGGGAAATTGTGAGAAAGTTGCCAGAGAATATCATTTCTGGGTAATGCAAAGATCTAATGAACTGGGGTCATCTAATTCGCATGGCCTCAGCCTTCCAAATTATCCCATTGAGGCAATGGGAATATAACTGTTTTGCATGGATTAAATCTGCAGGCTGGAAAGAACTTGTGAGGGATAAGAAGTCTTTGTGGCCTTTGCTAATATTAGGTCAGATAGAATAGTGGGAGAAGTCGATGAGTCCTAGTGGCTCTAGAAAAAGATGAGGTGCAGAAGCCTATCTAGAATTCCACGTGTCATCTTTTGGAGGCAGCGACCGCAGACCTGGGCCTGCATTTCATTTGTTTGCAGTTTTTGTTGCATACTATATCTTTCTCCATAAAGCAGAACAGTAAACTGTGTGAGAGGTGTACTTATCTACAGAGCCAGCCAAAAAAGAGAGAGGAGATTGGGAAGACTATGCCCTTCCCAATCATGTTTAATTATGTTGGCATATGGAGGAAAAAGTTGACTTTGTATTTGCTTTGCAGAGTGCACAGGTAGATTCCATCTCTGGAACAGTGTACCTAACAGAAACTGTTTCTTTCTTGAAATCAGAATTAATTTAGTTGTAAATTCACTGGAGCTAGGAGCTTTTTTCTCCCCCATAATTTTTTCATAACCTTGTTAATTTCTCTTATTATTGGTCTGTTCGAGTCTCTTTAATATTTTTAACATGTATAAGAAGCTGTATTATATACTTATAACCGTACAGTGGCGTTCTACCAAAACTTCTAATAACCAAGGATCTCTGAATGTTGTTAATAAATATATCACCAAATGGGAAAATTTGTGTAAGATTTATTTTGTCTTGGTCAAGATGGTGGTTGTTAAAAAATAAGTACACTAATGCGATTTAAATACATTTGGTAAGACAAGGAGATATCACACTTGGTCATTGTTATTTTAACAACAGAGATTCTGTCTGCATAGAGGGATTGAGGAGAACCATAAAAAGGACTTCAAACCATTATGATTTCACACACTGCTTTATATTTACTTCATGATATGAGTGAAGGCAATGAAATATTATTTAGTGTATTTGACTACTGGGGATCCAGGGAATCATGGACTTTGGAAGTTAAGTATACGACTCTCACTTGCTGTGTCAACATTGGGTTGTTTTATGTGGATATAGCACTTATCACACTGCACTGTGAATATTGAGTAACCCTTCCCCCTTTCCACTAAATCCATGGGACCTAGCACAGTGTCTGGCACATCAGAAAATGAATGTTTGTTAACTAAGAACTCGTATCTAGAGATAGATTCAGATAGAATGAAAATCGAAAGTGGATTTCTGGTGTTTTGACATTGTTATATGAAGCCTACTTTAGCATTTTACGTCAAATTAATTGTAGTTTTAAAGAGATGTATGGATGAAGTAGACTGGTTGGGTATAAATGAAATATTCCTGCATGAGAGAAAAATTGCACTTCTATTTTTAAAGAGAAATGGTGTTTTGAGGGTTTTTAAGTGAGAACATTAATCATTCTTGAATATAGATAAGAATTGGATGAAATAGATAAAATAAGAAAGGGCGTAACATAAGCAGATGAGGGAATAATAGGTGGAAAGGATGCATGTGAAACTATGGTTGGTAGAAAATGAGAAAGTAGTAGTTGAAATGCCTGGTCTAAAATGCATTCGACTGCATTTTGCAAGACCACAGAGAAGAACATAGAAAAGGCCTTGGAAGTATTACTGGCGTAAAGGTTATTAAGAAGCTAAGAGAGCGCCTTCTATTCTAGCGTCGTGTTGGAAGAGAAGTCACAACACCTGAGTTTCTTTTTTTTTTTTCTATCAGTCTGATGTGGCAGGGCTTCAGCACTCAGGAAGAATTTGGCAAAAAGGAGAGTTCTGAACTCGGCCCTTTTATGTTGCTGTTTATTGTTCTTAGTATATTTTCTTCCCCTATTCTCTAACTGGTACTGACATAGGTGCTGGGGGAGGAGATCATAACAGTGAAAAGGGCAGAGTTCCTGTCATTAAGCTTTTACTATAACAAGGAAAGACAGATACTATTGTTTGGTTATTATTTATTTAAGTTACATAATACAAATATGTGTAGATTATATCACAGCACTGAGAGGACACAATTATTCTTGGGGGCTTGGAGAAGAGTGTACTCTTTGAATAGTCACCAAAGTTAATGGTGAAGGGACATTTCTGGTAGAGGAAAAACTTGATCAATAAAATCATGGCTTATCCCAGGACCGAGATGTAGTTTGATGAGGCAGCATGGTAATGAGTGTTTTCTCCAACAAGGATTATTTTTATCATATTTCTCCCAGGGACTCTTTCTTTTTTGGGGGGAAAATTTAACTGCACTTATTAATACAACTATTTTTCTTTTCCAGCATCGATCCAGATTTTAATCATTCATAATAATTGGGTATTCATAAAAATAATAGAAATGATATAAAACTTTATAACAATTGTGATGCTGATAAATAGCCAAATTAAATAAACTTGATAGCAGATGGTTTTCATTTCACATGCCAACTCTGATTCGTCATGAGTCCCTGGAACACTTGTAAAGGTTTAGAGGCCTTGTCTGGGTTTACTGGGAAAGACGATGTGTCTGATAGTGATTTTCCCATGGGCTCAGAAGAAGCATGTGGTACTTTATGTGCCACATTTGCTGTTTTTGCTGTGAACGCATAAGTGTTGTTTATCTTATATGGATCCCTTCATTTCAGCTGTTATTCCCTACTATGGCCAAGGCTGATTATATACCAGATGTGTTTAATTCTAGTGCTGTGACATGATATTATCCACAATCAGAGCTTTTGATGAACAAAAACTACTGAGTTGATATAATTCTAGCCAGAAACTGAGCACTTAACATGTGTGTGTGTGTGTGTGTGTGTGTATTTTTTTTTTTAGAATCGAAGGAAAGTTTATTAGAAAAGTTTATTAGAAAGTTTATTAGAAAGTGTGGTCTCCTTTCAAGCACTTGACATATTAATTTAGCTTGTACAGATTTATCATGGGTCAACAGAACATTCTGAGATATTCATAGCACAAAGACCCTTATTTCATTTTTTCATAGACTTCAGGGGATCTGCTACTTCTAGGTAAGAAGCTTGTCTGGTACATTGTAAGGAGAGTGTTTTGGGAGGCTGGAACATAGTTTGGGATCACATGATGAACAACTCTTTAAGCTATGTTCTGGAGTTTGAATTTTATGTATTGAATAGTTATTAGAGGTTTAGAAGTGGAGAAATAACACAATCTGATGTTTGTTTCAGAAAGAAAATTCTAGGAACAATTATTGAGGATGGTTCGGAAAGGCAGGAAGGTATCAGTGGCTAACTGATTTTATTTCTACCATCTTCTTCTGGAATCTCATTCCTCGTTGGTAACTTAAGAGTCTCTTAGTTGGTTCATTTTACGTTCCTTTCACTTAATTTCTGTTAAAGCTTTGGGCGCAACTTTCTTTCTTCACTGCTGACTGTCTTTGCTTCCTCATCTCCCTTTCATTCATGCTGTCGTAGACTGACAAGTACATCAACACACATACTATAACTGTTAAGGTGAACAGTGGCGTTCCAAGCGTCAGGTCTGAGGGCTGCTCTTCATTTCTTCTTCCTGGAACTATGCGTGGCGTTTGATGTTGTTGATCATGTAGTTCTTTAAGATGTTCTCCCTTGATGTAATTCTCTCCCATTTCTCCTATTTTCTAGCCATTTCTTGTCAGTCTTTTTATAGTCTCCCTTTCCTCTAACTACATCTTAAGCATTGCTTTTCCTTAGAGCTCCGTCTTTTGGGGACTCTTTATTTTCTAAGCTCTTCCTTGTGAAACTCAGCTAAATCCATGACAACTCTAAAATCTGTATATTCTTTAGGTTTATATTTTCAATAGTCTCTCACCTGTAGCACAGGTACCCCAAATTAAACATGTCTGAAATCAGTCTTGTTATCTTTGTTAAAGCATAAATTTTAAAAGAGGATATAATCACAACTCTCACACAAATACAAAATGAGCGTGTATCAGAAATTTTTTTTAACTTGTTAATGAGGGAACCAGTAAGATGTTAAAACTGGTTTAAAAGAGAAAAAGTACCACATAGTTATATTCAGACAAGGAATGCTGCTGACCTGACTATAAAACTGACCCACATAATAAGGCAATAATCAGTTGTATTACAGTGGACAGAATATATCTTTCTGTGAACAAGAATTATTTGCATTACTTCCAGTTTTCTATAAGTTACTTCTGTCTCTACAAAGTTATAATAGACTTTTCAGAGACAAAGGGGCATCCTTCCTATAGGAATAAATAATCCCTGGAGGCTCCAGGGATTGGAAAGATATCCAGTAATTATTTCTTCTCCCTATTTCAGAATCTTCTACAATATCCCCCTACGTCTTCTCCAAATTTGCTGTCTTCATCCTCTGTTCTTTATCTTAGAGTAACATGGTCCACACAGTAATTATAATTAAAAAGTTCGCTATTATGCTCAATGCGATGCTTGTATTTCTTTAATCACTAAGTCCTATTCTACTTAGTCTCTAAAACCTGTTTCTCCTTCATTCCACTCTTTACAATACTATCAGTTATCTTCAAAATTATATACTTCTACTCAATGCTACCAGTCTCATACTTTAAAACATTTTGTTTTTGAATAGCAGAGACAATAACACCCTAACATTTTGTGTGGCATATAAGATCCTTTACAGTTCTTATCCAAACCTATCTTCCTGATCACATTTACTATTCCTTTCTTCCTATATTCCCCCAGTACTCACGCTTCACTTGAATCCATTATATTCGTTGATTCTTTTGTACCTTAACACTTGCCGTTCTCTTTGCCTGGAACAAGTTTTACCATATCTTACTTGCTTTCCAAGATCCAGCAAGTGATCATTTCATTTCATCTCTTCTGTGAATCCCATGACCAGTGGTTTCAGGCAGAGTGAGTCAGTCAGTCCTTTGTTCCACAGCACATCAAATTGTGCTTGTCTTGCTAGATTCTTCTGGAGGGGAGAGTTGTTGAGGCCAGGACCTCATCTTATTTGTCTGTTTATCCTCTTTTGAGTTAAACACAAGGCTTAATGTCCTGCATGATTATTCAGTGAATTGAAAAATGACTAAAGTTTTTAAAAGCTCAGGTAACCAAGTTGATGGTGATAATTATTCTATTTACTGACATACAGAAGAACAGATTTGGGCTTTGAGCATGTTGAATTTGAGATATTTTTGTTATATTTAGGAAATGATCAAATCTTTGAAAATAGGACACAGGAAAAACAGGTGTGATTGTCACTAATGTATATGTGATACTGCAAATCATGGAAGTTATTGACATCACATGTAGACTGAGAAGACAGTTGCACTAGTGACTGGCGGGCAGGGAACCAAAAAAGAAATGAAACTGATAGCAGTTACTTTTCTTCCTTTTTAGTGGGATGTAATGGCCTGGAAAAAAATTTAGGGTAACAGATTGTTATTTTTTTAAAGGATCATTTGTATGCGTACAGTTATGTAAAAAACAGGATTCATATATATTTTTAAGAATGAACAAAATATGACTGTGTTTCCATATATTATTGTTTCCCGGCCGTTAACATCCTAAAACGGTTTCTACTATCTGTGTGATAGAAAATTTTAAATGTAAAACTGGCTGCAATATCAAATTATTGCAATTTATGTTTATTGAGATCAAACAATTCATTATTTCTTCCAAGGGCAAGAATGTAATATATTTTTGCCTCTGGGGAGGGGGGAATGATCATTTTCGTAAGAGAAGTAAGGGTTCCGTGCTTTCTTTGCTTGTGGGTTTCCTTTTGTTCACTTTTGATCTAGATATTGGTGGTTATGTTCCAGTCCTCCTGCATATGTCCAAGAGGATTGGGAGTGGAATGGACACCAGCAGAAGCACCATTTTTTCCTGTAGAGATTAGAAACAAGGAGCTTATTGTCCTGCTTGTCAAGGCTCTGGACAGAGAGGAGGAAGAAACGAGTATAAAGGTTTTGGTTTTGGAAAGAAGTTGGAATCTTCCTGACCCTGAGACCTTAAGATCCACAAAATTGCTGAAAGACAAAGTACTACCTTATTGAAAGGTAAGATATTAAACTGTTTTAAGGTTTAAGCTATTTAAGCCACAGTAGCCTACTTTTATAAGTTATGCAATCAGGCAGTCATTTTTGCTAAGCTGAAGACATAGTCACCCATCCAGCTTTTCTGGTTAGATAGAGAGCTGTGTGGCTGGAGTGATGTTTGCAGTGAGGGAGAGCCTTTACAAAATTTCACTCATCTGTAAAATGACGTTTACTGATTGCCAGGCATTGTGCTAGGCCTTGGATATACAGAGATTAATGAGTTACCCTGCCTATCTTCTAGAAGTTCTCATCAAGGAGAAGAAAAACTGGTGATTACAATGTGATAAGTGCTATAATAAATAGGTACTATGTGTAATAAGGGTGGTCTAACTCTATCTGAAGCAGTAACATTTGTGTACTAAAGGATTAGTAGGAGCTCATGAGGTTGAAAGAAAGGGGTGGGCATTTGAGTTAGAAAGAATTCTGTGTTCAAAGACAGGTATGCGAGAGCTGTCTCATGCAGGTATTGGAAGGACACAATTCCTGAAATTACTGAGTGTTTGCTATGGACAAAAGAGGGGAGAGTGATGATATGTTGCTAGGTAAGAAAGGGCCAGTTATGGAGGCCCTGTTGGTTGCCAAGGAAATTTTGTCTTAACCTTGTTAGTCATGGGGAAGCAGTGGAAGTTAAAACAATTTTTTTTTTTTTTTTTTGTGGGACTATCTTAGTTGTGAGATGGATAGGAGAAAAAAATAAATATGTAGTTTTTAAGTATGTACCTGTAGCTCTCTAATTGAGTCCCAGTCTCTGTTTTTTCTTTTTTGCTAACATTTCTTATGTTCTTACTAGGTTGATTTTAAACTTTGTAGGTTACTAATGAGTAGGATTTTTGACTTAGGCTGTTGAAAGCTCCTAATTCTCTAATTTGTGCCAACCTTGAACACCTTCTAAAGTGCGTTATGTATGCCTGAGCCTAAAATCATTTTCTTCATTCTAGAGAGAAAGCTATAAACCCGAGTAAAGATTCTGGCTGATTAAATGCTGTAACAAGGAGGTGGCCAGCCTTCTTATCTCTAATCATGACCAAAACAGGGTCATAAATTTATGGTGACCCCAAGGAAAAGGAAACTACCCTAAGAGAAGTCAGATTTGACCCTCAAGCCTTTTGTAGAAATTAGGTAGTCTGAGGACTCGTTAGAGGGCTCTGATTAGACTCTGTAGCCTCTGGTTGCAGTAGAGAGGCTAGACACAAGGTGTAGATTTTGGAGTTGCTGGAGCTTTAGGTGACCATCCTGTTAGAGGAGCACAGAACTTGACGAAGTCACAAATCCAGGGACCAGTGAGAAGATGGTGACCTTGGGGAAGATCTGGGTGAAATGCTTGTGAATCGTGACCTTCACTAAGAGAACAAAGAAGAAAGGGTAGCCATTGGAGGCATGACATTCACATAGCAGATGTCAGTGACACTCAAAGATCTTGTTGTATGTACTTCAACCAGCAGGGTACAGTCAGGCTGGGGAAAGGGCTCCGCCTAGATAGTGATGCTGGAGGTCTGTAGGAATTGAACTCAGTGTGGCAGTCAGTTTCAAAATTACCTGTAATCTAGTTGGAGCAAGGAGAAGAATCATGTTTGAAGAAATACATTTCAAAAGGCATCTGACAAGATTGGGAGGCTGAGTTAAAAGTCAAGCTTTCAGGCCAAAAGCAGAGTACTTCTGTAAAATTAGCCCTAAAGCAAAAAAAAAAAAAAAAAAAAAAGGAGAGATACATCAAGAGACATGGGCTTTAGTCTTCAGAGCTATCATTATGACCTATAAAGTTTTAAACCTTTTAGTTTAGAAGCTCTAGAATATGATAATGAATTATAGAGGAATATGGATTGACAGTTGAGGTATGTAGCAATTGCCACAAGAAAATCTTTTTTGACAGAAATGAACATAAAAGGAGAGAATTTGAACATAATAGCCTGAGCTCAGCCCTTCTTATATAATACAGTTCTCATATTGGCCCTCTATATAGTGCCATGGAATAGACTTTAAATATATTTACATCAACCTATACTATATAATAGTTTACCTATTTTCAAATTTTAGTCAGAGGTTAAAAATATTTCGAATAATGAATATAATAGAATTGTCACTGAGAATGCACTTATTCAAATTCAGAATTCTTAATCTAAAATATATAATGATTTTAATGTGTATAGGGAAGATTTTTTTGTTATTAGCAAACTTACTTTAAATCTACAGAACTGCATGTTGGAAGACTCAAGAGAAGGCTCTGAACAGACCCCAGAACCCCTATGGTAGCAAAGTACTAGGTGTAAATTTTGAAATGCCATTGGCTAAGAATCTGTAACTTTATGGATGTTGAATAATTCATCTTAAAAAAGAAATTCTCTAGATGAAAAAAGGTTTTTGTTTTCGTAATCACTCACTTATAGAGAGTAAAGAATTTGTTGTGGTTTTAGTCTTTTAACATTTTTTGGACACAAGACAAAATAGGTTTCCTCTGCGATAAAAAGCAAATCACAACCTAGTTTAATAGCTCTTCAACCTCTGTAGCTCAGTAAAAGAGTGGCATTTATCCCTGTTAGAAATCGATTAAAGTTAGAGAAGGTTTTAAGAAGTGTTTTATTTGTGAACATTCAGAGCAGCATTTCAGAATGCTATAATTTTTTCAACATTTGTATGATTATGTATATTTTAACTTATTCCTGAAGTGGGCTGTGACAGTGTGTTATAATAGTAAAATACTATGTATTTGTAACATGTTTTTGTATATTGTATGTCATTTTATATTCAAAACAACTCTGTAAAATTAGTAGAGCAGGTATTATTATCTCTATTTTACAAGTGACAGTGAGGCTCAGAGGCTAAACACTTCCCACAAAGCCAGAGTGACCGTTATGCTGCATCGGTATTTCTTGGAGACGAACATTATTCAGTTTTGTAGGCACAGACTGCCTTCATCTGCTTTTTGCCATCTTAGTCATCGCTTTCAACAGAAAACTTTCTACGTGAGGCTGGAAAATGACTGAATATGTGCAATAGAGATAAACATTTTTTTCCTATCAACAGATATTGAGAGTAGGTGTCAGCGTGCTCATAAGTTATAAGAACATGATGGATGATATCCTTATTAGCGCAACACTGGCTAAAAAGACATTGTTGTTCTTAAAGAGTTTTTATTTTTCCAAGGGACTAACAATACTCAAGACTTTAGGGAGATGTTTTTATTATGCTTTATAGTTAACGTTAAAGTTCTGGAAACAAATTTATGTGTGCCTCTGAAGAGTGATGGACAATTTTTTGATTTTGACAGTTTCAGTTCTTTTACTCAGATTAACCTAACATAATTATAAAATTCTAGGTTTGACTTAACAGATTATAAACTAAGGCCATTTGATGAAATGTCTGTGAAATGGGATATTTTGTTATTTTACAGGATGAAGAAACACGAAAAGATTATGACTACATGCTGGATCACCCAGAAGAATACTATAGTCATTACTATCACTACTACAGCAGGCGCTTAGCCCCTAAAGTGGATGTTAGACTTGTGATTTTGTTCAGTGTGTGTGCTATTTCATTGTTTCAGGTGTGTATTGTTGGATATGTGTCGACATGTTTGTGCTTGAGTGACAGGTGCCAATCATTAAAACTGAACTAGAAGTACCTTTTTGTAAAATTTTGCTTCTAGTTGAGATTAATTTTTTTACATTAGAAAGATATTTATTCAACCAGTTGGTAATATTGAATCTTTATCAGTGGGAAATCCAAGAAATTGATGATGAATGTTGTATAACTACCAAAAAACCCAACGATGGCTCTTTTTCTGATTGCCTCCTTTAGAGTATTTTCCATTTAACAGCCAGAGTGGATGTCAACCTGATCATATCATTTGCTTTTGTAGAACTTTTCAATAATTTCCCATTAAACTTAGGAAAAATCTGAACTACTTAATGTGACCTAACAAATCTTGACACCTGTCAGGTAGTGCTTGCTATCATTGTAGCAATACATTCCCCCATCCATTTCATATGCCTGCTAAGAGTGCTTTTGCTCGAGTCGAACGCTACTCAAATAGATTAAAAGAGCTACAGCCAAAAATTAAATACATACATACATACATAGCGAGCTACAGCTTTTTTTTTTTTTTTTTAATGCCTACAGCACCTGGTCTCTCCATCCAAGTACTAACCGGGCCCAGCTCTGCTTAGCTTCTGAGATCAGACGAGATAGAGCGTGTTCAGGGTGGCATGGCCATAGACAAGAGCTACAGCCTTTTATGTTGTTATAAAATATCATAAAAATTTACCTTTGGCCTGAAATGAGTGTTTCCTACCATTACCCTTAAAGTAACCACACCTATCATATACTCCTTTAGAGGAAAAGAACATGTCAGGTGACTAGAGTGAAGCAATTTGCTAGTTTGAAAATTGCTTCTCTAGTTTAATATCCAGAAATAAGATTCAATTTGTACAACAAAAATAATTTCTATTGAAAACTTAAGGTTGTATATTTTAAATATATCAGCTTTTGTAGAAGTATCCTTTCAAAGAAGAGAGCAGGGATAATTTTACTTTCCTGTTTCATATTATGTAATACCCTAGCAATACATATATAATTTTTTGGTGATTCCATCAACCTATTCTCTGATCTTCAGTATCCCTGCTTGATTTAATGGCTTTTTGGCTCAGCTCAGGGCCTACCTGACGTATCCAGCCTGGTATATAGGGGCATTCAATTGTGTCTTTCACTTACTAAGATGATTGAGGTCCTTGTTTTTAATCAGAATAGGTTTCTGCGGGGGAGGAGGGTGGTGATGGTGGTATTCCCCAAGATGAATTTTGCTAATAAAAATGACCCATTTTTCTTTGTTAAATATTCTAGTTTTTCAGCTGGTGGAATAGCTACGATAAAGCAATCGGCTACCTGGCCACAGTGCCCAAGTACCGTATCCAAGCCATGGAGATTGCCAAGCAGCAGGGGTTGCTCAGAAAAGCCAAAGAGAAGGGCAGAAACAAAAAGTCCAAAGAAGAAATTCGTGATGAGGAGGAGAACATTATAAAGAAGATTATAAAAAGTAAAATAGATATAAAGGGTGGCTATCAGAAGCCCCAGATACGTGATCTTCTCCTGTTTCAAATTCTATTAGCTCCCCTTCACCTGTGCTCATACATAGTCTGGTATTGCCGTTGGATCTATAATTTTAATATCAAAGGCAAAGAATATGGGGAAGAAGAAAGACTATATATCATACGTAAATCTATGAAGATGTCAAAGTCTCAGTTTGATAGTCTAGAAGACCATCAGAAAGAAACTTTTCTTAAACGGGAGCTCTGGATAAAGGAGAATTATGAGGTGAGTAATTAATCTGCTGTGATTTTAGTGTCATCTTCCTTACCAAGGTAAAATTGGGTGTATGATAAGGGATCCCAGAAGTATGCTCAAATTTCTGAAGTCCAAGGGCTAAATAATGAATAAAGATCTTACTTTTATTGAAAGTATGACTGTATTTTATAGTGGGACAGTGGGTCTTTAACCTGTAATTTGTCTTTTTAAGATGAATGTTAATGGGTAGTAAAAATGCTGAAAGACTTAAGAATGGTCTAATTTGTTGTGTTAAACTGCAGTAGGAATATATGTTTGCAAGGGTGTCTACAACTTTCTATTAATTGCGCTAAAATTTGCTCTTCCCCAAATTTCCTTCCAGTCACATAAACTTAGCCACAGAGCTTTAAAAAACAGAGAAGGAGTAAGAGATGGAAATTTTGTTGAAATAACTACATTTCAAAATGAAATGAGCACAGAATCTTCCGAATAACAACATATGTATGAAAAATTACTTTTATTTTAAATTAAATTGACTTACCGTAATGCCTCTAAACTTTGGGCATTTTAATAAATGCTATATTCTTCATTGTCAGCTATAGCAATTACTTCTAGGTGATCAGCTGCTTAGCCAAAGTCCTAAAGGAACTAGTAATGTCACCATAGTATTATTTTAGGTTTTGGGTAAAATTAATTGGTTAATATATTAAATGTAAGAATAAAGGACACTGAATCCTTCTTAAGAAAGCTGAGATATAGTTGTTTTTTCAGTTTCATAGGCATTCCTTTTTATACGTGGTATCCTAAATAGATTTTACTAAAAGTAAAGTTTCAGTCCGAATTATATTTATGTAACTTAACTTACTATGAATTGCTAGACTGTTTTGGCAAGTAATTATATTCAGGCTGCTTATAAATAACGTAAAAATGGAAGGCAACATACTGTTTTGCTCCTAAATTGTTTGAAAAATTTTTAAGTGGGTTAAGCTGCTTAATTCACAAAACCTCTGTCTTTCATAGAGTACTATTCTGAGCTGAATTATCATGTTATTATAGGAGGTTATCTTAGTGATTACTACCTAAAATTTAGAAGTAAAAACATTTCTTTCTGAAATTTGATGTGATTGTAACTGGTTATGAAAATTTGTCCATTTAGCTTCAGCTGACATCCACTAAACGTTACAGAAATGCATATGTTCTTCGTTATTTACCTATGTGGTTTATTTAACCTTCTTTGGGAACTTTAATAAAACATTTTGAAAACCAGTCATTGTCTTTGAAGATAAAATTACATTCGGAAACAAATGTATATATAATGTCATTTTGTTCCTTGGTTAGGATCAACAAATACTGAAAATCATCAGTTAAATTTATGAGTACCATGCTAAATAAAGTGTGATTCTTTAATATTGGACATGAATCATAGAGAGGAAATGTTTAAACTCGGCTTATATATGATATCAGTGAGAAAAAAATGTATTCCCAGGTTACAGAAATGGGTGACAAAAAAACTACTAGTCCTTGAACAAGTTGTTCTTTTTTATTTAACACTGAATGTTAAAGCGCTTACTCACTTAGTATTTTCAGGTGCATGGTCTTCAGAAGACAAACCAGTACATTCATTGGAAACTTTTACCTAAACCTATATTTGAAAAATGTAACTGCCGTAAAGCTAACAATAAGTGTTTCCCTTTGGATTGTAAAGTCAATTAACGTTATTTATCCTCACAGGTCTACAAACAGGAACAAAAAGAAGAGCTAAAGAAAAAATTGGCAAATGACCCTAGATGGAAGAGATACAGGAGATGGATGAAGAATGAAGGGCCTGGACGGTTAACATTTGTGGATGACTAAAGATTGCTGGGATGCTACAATGCCAAAACTTAGCCGTGATATTTTCATAACCGAGTTATTTTAGAAATGTATCAGCCGCTCCTCAGCGGTAACTAAAATTCCTCAAGTATTTGATTGAACAGAATAATGATGAAATTTAAACTTTACCTTAAAACTTTATACATCAGACATTTATGATTGTTCAATTTTTATAATCTATTTGTGGATTTTGTTAAAAGATTCAACATGATTTATTCGTTGCCATTTAAAAATTTTATATGTTTAGTTAAAAGATTTGACATGAAAATTTATTAGATACCATTTAAAATTTTTATGTGTTAAGTGTATTCTTCAAGTGTTTCTTTATTCTTTGTTATAGTGCTCCATTTTCTGCTTTCATGGTCTCTAATATTTTCACAAAACATAAAAAATTATAACCGCATTTAATTACATTATTCTGAGTGTCTTTCTAGACACAACTTCAGCAAAATGATTTCAACTATCATGTCATCTCCATTATAGTCATTCTAGGATTGAAATATGTTTAAAATATCTCTCTAGGAGAGTCTTTCTCCCTAGTCATAATATTCTTAGTAAGATCAGAAACTCTCCAGGAGAGTGAATCTACCTTCATGTCCTTGTAGGATGATCTTGATGACAGTCATTATAGGACTAGGTTACTATTCTCAGACACTTTTCCGGAAGAGACCTTGTAAAAAGGTCTTTTGTACCATAGTATTGCTTTTCCTCTACTTCAATTTAAAAAATGATGGAGCAGAAATAGTGTTCTGAAAAGTTGTTCGTATATTATGAAGTCCTTGAGTGGTGAAAAATCCATTGTACGTGAGTGCACTTACATGCATTTAAACCAGGAAGAAGAGGTGCCTGGCTGTGTGCTGTCCTTTCAAGCAATGAAGTATTTATGTTTATACGTGTGGAAGTGAAAGTAATTCACATAATTTGAAGCAAGTATGATACTGCCCTAAAGTATCCATACACATTCATGGTAGTGAATCAATATTCCTGTAAAGGATTTATCCCATTGCTTCATATTAATAAAATGATTGCAATATATCACAAGTTTGTTGGTATGACATTTTAAATCAAAGAGTAACATATAGCTTTTGTATTATATAATTTTAAAAGATTAGTATATATAGTAGATATGTAGAGTCTTTTTCTAGTTAAAGTAAACTAGTCCTTTCAGGAGCTCAGCCCAAATATGTGACATGTACAAAGAGGCAAGAGTTCCAGCCTTGCTACTATAGACAAAGACTTGAGGTGAGTTATCTGATCTTTGAGTTATTAATGAGTTGCTTCATTAGAAAGTCATGGGAAGAGTTTGACCAGATTATCACTAGGGCCCTTTTGCAGCTCTGAAATTCTGAAATGATATTTATATTTTAATAAACTTTAGATGAAAGTGTTTTATGCATCCATTCTTTTTTAGAAGGGTGGAGAAATTACAGAAATTGCAGAACTAAATTATAAGAAGCTATGTTTCAAACCTCAAATACCCAAGTCTTAACCATAGATCAGTGTATTAAGGGTGCTGTGGTTGTCTGTAGAGCCAATAGCCCCTGTCTTAGAATTCATTATCATCTCTTTAACACACAATAGTATTTATCTAAGAACAGAAGTATGTGGCATATGTTATAAGGACCAAAAGAAATACAGGCACTTGTCCCTTTGTTAAAATTTCAAAGAAATTTCTGGTATCCTAGGCATTTTTTACCTAGTGATAGGGAAAAATAAGAAGACCAGATATGGTAACATTCATTAAGGTTAGCTGGTTAAAAACAATGTATCTTTAGATGTTATTTTGCTTCTTTGCTAGATTGCTGTATTCCTGATTTTCTAGAATCTCATTTCTGGAATTATCCCTGGTAGCCTGCTCACTTGGTAAAAATTTGGTTGGTCTTTGGAATCACGATATTGCATGGGTCAAGATGAATGGGCTCTCCTTAATGGAAGGACTACGATTCTTCTCTGCCCTTCCCTCAACAAAATAGGCTTCAATATCCTAGAGTAAAGGAAGGGCTGTTAGTTGTCGCAAGTGTCATTCAAGTATGCTGGGCCATCCCTCACCAAAACCACAACAATTTCTCCCATTTTAGAAACATTTGGAATAAAATCCTGGGTAGAGGACCCCACGACCTCACATGCTAGAAGAATTTTCTTGTGCTTCATTTTAGGACTGTCACCATTCCTTTTTTGCTTGGCATTCAGGAGTTTATAGCACATAGCTGTTCATTGCTGTCTATTTATTATTATCATTTCATATAATTGAGATCTGTGCTAAAATTACTCATAGGGTTATATTCATGTCTAATGACTTCATAACGGATTCAACAACTAACCCTTTCCTCATTGGTTTTATTCCTTGATGAATTATTCAAGTTCTACAAATCACAGGCTACCGTTTCATGACACATCTATTAGGTACGTACTTGAATCTTAAACACTACAATTGGTGTATGGGATTTTAAAATGTTACATGAAAAAAATAGTTGAGATTAGAGAATTAACAGGTATTTTAGTACTATTGAATTTATGTTTAGAAAATCATAGTTCATTTTCTTTGTTGTTGTTTTTTTTTTAAGACTGAAAGGGCAGTACACTTTTAACACCCAAACCTTGAAAATAATGTAGCTTGCAAGCCATCAGCTAGTGTTATGAACGAATCTGCTGTCCCCAAACTGAAAATTCTGTGGAAGTTAGAGAGAAATGGCTTTTATTAGACATTCTTATAAATAGATGTAGTTACTTTAAGACATTAAATGAGACATGGTCTCTGTTGAGCTATAATTGTGCAGATAAATGTTGGTGTTGATACAAACTAGTTGTGTGTGGATGAAATGTAATCTTATTTGCAAAATGTGATACTCTTCACATTTAAATACGGGCTAAGGCCAAATCTGGAATCTAATAACTAAGTAAACTTTGCTAAACAAGTTATTTAATCTTTTCGGTTTTCTCAATTGTGAAATGAGGGGATCTTTTTAATTAAGATTTAAAATTCTGTAAGCCTGCAAATTCACATAGGTTTAGGGTCTGAAGAACATTAGATTGCCTGCAATTGAGAAATGTTATGGGTATTTAATTAAAAAGCCTACACATTTAGTTGAAAACTTTAGTCATCTTCTTAGTACTTAAAAGATTCAGAATATCCTTGACAATTGTGTATGGAATGGATCACATGGTCTTAGGTCAGTGACCTAAGATTTATTACAGACTCCTCCCGGTTTCATTACAGGATGGAAAAACTCATTCAGCATTCTCTCATAACCTCAAGAAGAGTGACCAGGAAGCAGCAGATGGCTCAGGCTTTGCAGCCAGATAGACCATGGTTTGGTTTCTGGCTCTGCAACTGACCTGTAGCTTGACTTTGGGCAGGTTAATCACTGAACCTTGTTTTTTCATCCTTAATAGCAGTGATACTAACTATTTCATAGAATTATTATGAGAAACAAGATGAGGGGAATGTGCTGGCATATAATAAATGCTCAATAAATGAGTTTCCTTGCCTTCAGAGAACAGGAATCATTCTCATTTATTAAAATCCATGGTAATAGAGTGTTTACTGATGATTACAAACCCATTGTTTCTTTATTCTATTAATAGGTATTTAAATTCCTTACCTTGTGCAAGGTACTGTGCTAGAGTGGAAAAAGTAATGCTCCTTAGGGTTGGAACTGTGTGTTTTAAAAGCAGCTGCCTGCCCCTTCTTGCCTTTGGGGTACAAGGTGAAGTGGCTGAGATGACAACTCAGGAAAGAAACTTTCAGAGACAACAGAATAATCAGCCACTCACTAGTTTAAAGCCTACATTTACTGAAGAGACACTTTTAATGAAATAAAGAGGCATGCTTGGAATGGTTGCTCAAAAGGATATCATGGAGCCCCAAGTTCCACTGCCTCCAAAAGTCTCAAAAATGCTGGTGAAAATCTCTCTGGAGAAGCTGAATCTACAAGCCTACTTGTGAATCTTTAGTTCCTGTTTCTTTATTCTAAGTCCTAAAGATAATGCAATGGGAATAAAGAAGTGAAATAATTTTTTATGGTACGTTATACTGTATCACATTAGATACAGCTGTTAATGTGTTTTCCTTTTTTTTTTTTAAATCATTTTAGAAAACCGAAGATATATACTGCCATTTTGACATAACATTGGCAGAAACACCTTCCCATTATTTATTTTTATAGAGAAGAGAGAGTTAAAGCTCCTTTTCTGGAAAAATAACCCACTGTCAGGAAGAAGGTAACAAAAATAACATGTTAGAGGAGTGAAGAATTGTAGATCGCAACATGGAAATGAAAGGACACTGACATTTTAAAAAAGTACTGAGATTCTTAGAAACAGTGGATGTTTTTATCTTAAACAAAAAATAAATGTGTAACAAATTCTTTAAAACAATATACTGGTGATCTGTGCATTTTAGCTGGGGCGAAGTGGAAAGCATACTTTGTCCCTGTGCCTCACCTCTCTTAAGAGCTCGTGAAAGAACTGCATCTGTGGCAACAGACTAGTGCTCCAGGTGAGCAGGATTTCTCTTGAAAGCTAAAAGGAAAGTCTTTTTCCCCACTCCTGTTACCGAAATAAAGGGGGTTTGTTTTGCCAGCTTGCATCAAAGCCAAATAAGGCATGAACTGGGATTTGCAGCAAAGAAAGTAAAAGTTTATTAAAGGAAATGGCTCCAAGCCTGGAGACTGGCAAGCTAGTGCTCAAAGACTTGGCCTCTATGGTTATAGGTGATACAGGAGAAAATTCATTAGTCATGGTGTCTAAGGGATTTGAGGTTGTTGGCTCTATTGACTGGTTGGAGCTAGCAGTTAATCATTGCATCAGGTCCTAGTATCAGTCATGGCATGTTCTATGTTGTTTCATGGGGATGGTGGTAGGATTCCGCCTTTGATAAGTCTGATCCTGACTAAAGGGCTTAATGATTAAAGGAGTGGTTGTGCAATATGTACAGAGGTGGAAGGACAAGGAAAGAAAAGTAGCAAGTGAGTCATGCTATTTGACTAGACAAGGCCAGTTTGTGTGGAGAAAAAAGAGAAAAAGTCATTTTAAAGAAGTAAAGTTTGTGCCTGGTTACACTCCCACTTTGTGTGATATGAGGCAAGTCATTTTCCTTAGTGGGTCTGTCTTAGTTTTCTCATCTCTAAAATTGGGGATGGATGACATTATTTGAAGGTCTCTTTCTACTCTGAAGTTCCATGATGCAAAAATAATGGATGAGAAGACATTTTGGTAAAGTATGAAGCAAAAGCACAGCTGGGCAGCCCTCAATTACAAGTGGCATCCACCTTGTCTGTGGATCACTGTGGGTGGCTATATGCTAAAACCTGGCTGTTTCTTTCAAAGCCAAACCAGTCCTCTCCAAAAACAGCACAATTGATCATCCAGAGGTGGGCAGGGGAGAGGGGTGTGTACAGGCATGTAGGATGAAGATGGGGCAAACCCCTAGACCTTTCCTACTACCTCATGGCTGACACAACAAGTATTACATTATGTGTCCCTCACTGTGCGCATCCCCAAAGCTGCCCTTTCTAATTAGAGATAATCTTCTCATTTCTTCAGCTGTCATTCTGCTGTGCAGCCATCTCCCATATCAACAGTCTTGCCATTAAACATTTCAACCGCCTAGAGGCACATAGTAGTACAGGTGAAGACTTTCTCCTCCGCCACTCATCCTTGTTCCTAACTCTCCCCTCAAACTTACTCTCGTTTCCTAATTTTTGTTAGAGGCACCAGTTCTAGCCCACTCTCTGCTTCAGAACCCTCTGCTCCCCTTCCTTTGCATTTCATAGGCCATGAAGTACGGTTGATTTAATTTTTTTGAGATTGTTCCCCTCCATTCCCACCTTTACAATCCTATCTAGGGCCTCATCCCAGCCACACTCTCCACCAAAGAGAGACAAAACAAAAACTATTACTGAAGTTAACTCATCTCCCCAACTTCAGTTCATTTTGTATCATCCGAGGTCAGTATTCCTCAAATGTCTTACTTTGTGGCTACTGTACTGTTTCTACAAATTTCTGTTGTTTCTTTTGAGGTTTTCTGTGACTTCTGGCCTTAACAGCTTTGTATCTTCCATTACTCACTGAAGCTTTCTCTGTTCGTTCGTTCGTTCGTTCGTTCATTCATTCATTCATTCCATGTGTACATAGCCTGCACTCCCCCTTGTTGGAATGCTATCCTTCTTCCTCTGTGCCATCCACAGGACACATTTTTCAAGGTCTAGGTCTCACCATCTATGAGGAGTTTTTCCCAATCCTTCCAGTCTATATCTTTGCTCTGAGTTTTTGCCACATCTTTTTGCCACACACCATTCTATTCTGTTTTACTAATCTAGTAATGTTTCCAGCATATTCTTTCATCTTTTGACTAGAATATAAGTTAAGTTCTTTGTAGTGAGGGAACTTGCCACTAGAGAGGATTATAAAATTTGCAAATCTGCTCTTGTCATTAGATAAGAAAATTTTAACACCCCAAAGACTCAACATGTAGCTCACAAAATGAACAGAATAAATGCACAGGCTCAACAGTTAAGGTTTCTAAAAGACTCGAGATATTATTTTTCATCTATTAGATCGTTAAAGATAAAGAACCACAACAGAGAGTTGCGAGGATGCAGAGAACTATGTAGCCTCCTGCTGGGCAGGAATATCAATTGCTACCATCTTCCAGAGGCTCAAGTAGGGAAAAGTTTAGAAAACCATTTACATTCTTTGACCCATCAATTCTACTTTTAGGAGTGTAACCTAAGGAAATAAAGCAGACATGCCCAAAGCTGTATGCTTATGGTGGTCCTCATAGTGTTAAAAAAAAAAATAGGGCTGTAGGTAAATAATATTTCCAACTGTACAATGGAATATCATGCAGTCATTAAAAATAATAGTCATAGAGCTTTACTCCCTCTGGTGTTCCTTTGGGGAACTACTCTTTCCCCTTCTCAGTCTCTGTGGTGTCCAGGAAGTGGGTTTTGGGCCCAGGGTGGAGCTGAACTGTGATGCGGTTTCCATGAAAGCCTCAGATGACCCCAGCGGGGAGCTCTGGAGCTGGATTTCTCTTTCAGTGTTGTCTCAACTTGAAGCAAAGGGGTTGGGGTTCAGTCCTTATACACCCCACATCAGTCACTGGATGAAGGCTGACACTGGGAGGTGTGACCTTGGTCTGAATGGCTCTCAGAAAGGGCAGTTCCCACAGAGGGACTAAGCAAGATGCTTCAGCTGCTGCTACTCCCAACAGCTGGGATAATGAGTGCCTCAGGCCTCTGGGGAAGCTGAGTGGTGCAGCACAGCACCCACTAGGGGTGGATTTTCCACTGAGGGAGGTTGGCGCCCCTAACATCCATTCCCCTTGTTCAAGGGTCAACCATATTACCTTTTTGCATTACTCAGTTTAAGTGGGTTCTGACAAAGGTGTACAAGAATAAGGAAATAATCATACTTTAAGTGAAAAAAAAAAACTATAATATATATTTTACATATAATAGTGATGCCAGTTTTGTAAAACAAATGCACACACTAAAAACAAAACGCAGCATAATAGAAACAATAGTTACAGTTAAATGATGAGATGGGAGTGACAGGGCTGAATTTAACTTTCTTCTATATGTTCCGCAAAGACGTCAGGGTCTGGGGTTTTACCCAGCTCACCCTACCCTACCCTACCCAATCTACGGGTAGGATTCCCAGGAAACAGTAACCGGCCAATTTATCAACCTGTTTCCTGGGAATCTTACCAATTGTCCTGCACCTCGTCCAGTCTATCTTTACATGGCATAGAAGCCGTCAAGGTCTGGCCTCCCGATTTCTCTAATTCATTTGCCACCGTGGCTCCGGCCACACGGAGTCTCAGTCTGATTTATCGGGAAGGCGTCTTTGCCTTCTTCATCTCCACACTCCATACCTACTCCTCACCCTAGAAGCTTCGATGTGGAAACGTGCGCCCCTGTCCGGGCCCCACGACGCGGCTCCGGTTACAGGTGTAGGTGCAGGTCTCACCCATGTTTACAGCGCAGAAAGACTTGAGATTGGCGTCAGCCAGCTCGGGACCCCCAAACTGTCACTGAGCCGCGGCGCCTGCGAGCGCGGGGCGCGGCGAGGCGGGCGCAACGGCTTCCCCGCCCCGAGGCGGCGCCCGCGCTCGCGGCCTCGCCGCTCGGCCAGCCGCGCGCACCGCCCTCGGAGCGCCGCGTCGCCGCCATGTCTTCCGGGGCCAGTGTGAACGCCTTGCAGCGCCTGGTGGAGCAGCTCAAGCTGGAGGCCGGCGTGGAGAGGATCAAGGTGAGGCGGGCGGGGGCGCCCTCTCCTCGGGGCGCGGAGACGCCCGCGCGAGGAGGAGGCGGGCGGCGCGCGGGGCGGGACGGCGCGGGGCTCGGACGCGCCCGGCCCGGGCTCGCAGCTCCGCCTCGCCGGGTGGGAGCCCGCGCCGGGCCGAACCGGACCCAGACCGGCAGGGGTGCGCACGTGGGCCCGAGGGGCAGGAGGCCTAGCGGGCCAGGCGAGACCGGTCTGTCGCCGCGGGCGGCGGATCGGGACCGAACGCCCCAGTGGAGTTTCCTTTCCAGTGGTGTGGACAGTGACTCGGGGGCGCACGCGAGCAGGCCAGTCATGCGGGCGACGCGCTGGTGGCCTGGGCGCGGCCGCGGCGCGATGATGGAGTCCAGAGGCGCCGAGGCGGCTGAATGAATGGACAGGCCTTAGCGATGGGTTCAGAGGGAGGAGAAACGACGCCCAGGTTTCTGGAGCCGTGACAGAATGGATGGCGCTGCCATTTGCTACAGCATAGAGAAGGGAGAGCGGGTTCGGGGAAGCGGGGTGAGTTCAGTTTTGGATACGTGGACTTTGAGATGTTCAGAAGGTATTTAGCTGCATGGCCTGAAGCTCAGAGAACAAGGCAGAGAGAGGTAATTAGAATAGATAGGGGTGAAAAAAGTGTCTTAGTAAAGAGACCAGAGCATGGAGCCCAGGGACTGGCTGAGGACAACCAAGAGAAAGCAAGGTTACTGACGCAAGGAAGGAGTTTTCCAAAATTTGAGACTTAGTCAACATGTCCAGTGTTCAGTCTGTTGATTAAAAAGCACCCGTTGTTTAATTATTTTTAGCAACTAATATAGCATTATTTGTAGGGTGTATGAACACTGTTGTGATAGTCCATGTACCTCAGCAGTGCCTTTTCTCTGTCTGGCACTATCCTAGGTACCTAGAACACGGTGATTCTAGTGGGGAGGATAAACAATACACACATTAACCAATGAAAATAATTTCAGATGATAAGTGATGTGAAGATTATAAAACAAGAGATTATGGAATGCAGAAGTTTCAGTGACATATGCAGTACTAGGAGCAGAATCTAGATTGTAGTCAGGTAGGAAGATTTTTTTATAGAAATCTGGTTTTCAAGAGGAAACAACTTTTTTTTTCTTTTTTTTTTTAAATGAAAAGCCATGTTTTCAGGTTGAGGGGAAGGAATAAATGGAGAAGGAGATTTGGGGGAAGAGGAGACAAGGGGTCTCTCAATAGGGGCATGGGATCGGATGGGCACCTTCTGAGACAGGAAGAAACGACTTAGAATATGTATAAAGATAGATGTTTCTAGATTCGGACGTAAGAACTTGTATGACGACAGTTTTCTTTGTGAAATAGAAGGCCAAGTTTTCTTCTAGGGCTGGGGAAAGGGAGCTACTGGAAGCAACAAAAGTGAGGGTGGGTGAAAAAGTGCTGTTGAGAATGGAGGGGAACCCCTAGCAGGTGCATTCATGGACACCTTGTGATTCTCAAGATCCAGCTCCTGTGAGATTGGAGACTGACTGTTCTCCTTGTGGTTTTTTTCCCCCTCCAGCAGCATTCGGCCACCTAGGAACCTGAGCACCTTAGGTGAATGGTAGCTGATTCAAGTAGAGGGTTAGCAGGGGACATATGCCAGAAGGATGGAAGTGGGAATGGAGGGCAAGGAGTTTGAGGGTCTGCCCAGAAAGAGGCTGAGCCTAGCCTGGATAGAGATGGAACTGAGCCAGGCTCTTAATGGGCTGGACAGAAGGCAGGAGGTGTTCTTCCTGAGATCAAAGAGCAGGTGCAGTGAGAATAGGAAGCAGCACCGTGGATGGGTAGGAGAGGCTGTGATCAGAAAGTAGGATGCTGGAATGTAAATTCCAGATGTGGAGCAGTTACAGGTATTGGCTGTAACTGTCGGCATTGAGGAAGGGTTGTATGAGGAGAGGAGGTCAGAGAACTGAAACTAGGACTGTCGAAAGTGTTCAAGATGATTTCCTTTCCTGAAGTAGAAAGGAAAAGTGAGCCAGATGCCTGCCTACCCTGTGAAGATATTGTTACCTACATTTAAAAATAATTATAGGTGATGAAACTGAGACCTGGAGAATCTGAGTTAATCGTTTAAGGTCACACAGATAATAAACTTAGTCGAGCGGTATCCTCATGACAGCATGGTTCATAGGCAGCACCTTAGGGAGTCACAACAGTCCAAGGTCTGGTTTCATTTCAGGGCTCAGTGATGGATGTTCTCAGCACATTCAGAGATGTCTTCTCTTTAACAGACTTGCTAACTGGTGAATAAACCCGGACACCAATTTTCCAGCATATAATGGAAGGCATTCCTTCCTAATGATTGGAATGCCTAGTGTCCTTCCAAGGACCCCTTCTGTGCTTTGGAGAAGTCTTTCAGAAGTTGCTGGGTGAGCATGGGCTCAAACCAAGGAAAGTCATTAAAATTGGGTGGACATTATCTCACCTCCATTAATAGGTGACAGCTTCCAAGTGTTTGGACTTGTATTCTCCCGGTCCAAAATGCTGGAGAAATGCTGACCACTTTTATTTTCTCTGCATCCTCTCACCTTAACTTTTTGACATTTTCTTTAGGCGAGGGTCCAGTTAGTCCCATTTTCCAAGCGGTCTTGGGAGACAGTCTCCTTCCCCTCTGAAGCAGAGATAGTAAGCATGAGCATAATTGGTTCCAAATTTTTTTGAATTAATAACTTCTCTATAACCATGAGTTCCAATTATGATTAACTTGAAAATGTCACAACTTCTCTTGAGGGAAAAGTAAATTTAAACATTACTCTGACAGTATTATGCATTTATATTACATAACAAACTATTATTACAGTCTAGAAACTAGATAGTAACTGTAACGTAAATAGTTGATTTTCTGGTTGTTTGGAAGCTTGGAAAATTAACAAAAAGTGGTAGTACAAGAACAGCAATTGGAATCATTTTTGTACGATATAGTTGAGTTTTTACACAAAACATCTTTCAATGCAAGAAAAATAGAAAGTGAGGAAGGCTTCCATGTGCAGATATGCATCAGATGAGGTTTAAGAAGAAAGGCAGCATAATATTGTATCAGTACTGCCTAATTAACGTCTCCAAAAGTTAGTGGCTTAAAACAACATTTATTAACTCACAGTTCTTAGGTCAACAATTTGCGCTGGGTTCAATTGTATAGTTCCACTGATCTTTGCTGGGCTCTCCTATGCATCTGCAGTCAAATGGAGGGTTGGCTGGTGGCTGAGTGATTTAGGATGGCCCCGCTCATGTGTCTGGATGTTGCTAGGCAGGTGGCTGGGGTTAGATGACTGGTTCTCTTCCACAAGACCTCCAATTGATTAGCTTGGGCTCATTAGATGGTGATTTTAGGGGTCCAATCACAGCAAGAGAGGTAACTGCAAAGGCTCTTAAGGCCTAGGCTTGGAACTTGCCCATTATTTCTACTACATTCTCCTGGTCAAAGCAAGTCCTAAGACAAGCCCAGATTCAAGAAGTGGGTAAATAGAATCCACCTCTTGGTGGGAGGAGCTGCAAAATATTGTGACCGTTTTGCAGTCTGCTACAAATGTATTGCTAAGTATGTGTCAGCGTTATTCTAAGTGCTTTACATAAGTTAACTCCACCTAATTGTCACATCACTCCAATGAGGTAGGTACTATTTATTACTAAATACATTTCACTGAGAAGTTAAGAAACTGAATTTGAGTCAAGGCGGTTTGGTTCCAGAGGCTGCATTCTCAGCTGATAAGCTGTCCTGCCTCAAAAGCATGGCGGAAGAACTCTGTCACTTGTTTAGACCAAGGATAAGGTCCAGCCTTGCAAACATTGAGATAGTTTGCCCACATGGCAAACCTGGATATATCAGTGCATGCTTTATAAGTGAAAACTTGTAAACGGAGTACTAGAATAAGCTCTATTTAGTCTCAAAACTAGGATTCAAAGTGGGTCAAATACATGGCTTTTTCGTTCCTTTGTTGATTAAGCAACTAAACCAAAAATATCCTAAATCAGAGTTCATAGAAATTGTAATTTTTTCCTCTTTAGAGTTCAGTTATTAGAACTTTCAGCAAGAAAGAGACTTTTGGAGGTCACAAAAAGTGTGATCAAAAAAAAAAAAAGTGCGATCAGGTAGCACGATAATTTTTTGGAATATCCAGTGGCTGCTGGATCTGGCTGTGAGCAACACGTCAGGCGGTGGTCCTTTCGTTTCAGGTCTCTCAGGCGGCGGCCGAGCTCCAGCAGTACTGCATGCAGAATGCCTGCAAGGACGCCCTGCTGGTCGGCGTTCCAGCTGGAAGCAACCCCTTCCGGGAGCCCCGGTCCTGTGCTTTACTCTGAGGACTGGTGAGTAATGATGCACCGTGCCAGCCTGGGGCCATGGCATTCGCACAGGGCTGCCCAAAGGATTTGGGCAACTGTGTTTTGAATATTATTCTTGGGGGAATTAAAATAAAAAGCAGCAAAATGTACAACTGTCCCTGTGGGGTGGCTAATCTATATTTACCTTGCCTGTGGATTACATCTAATTAGGATAGCATCTCTCAATCCTCTTTGGCACTAACTCATAAGGTGTTGATATCCTTATGTACTTGAACTCTTTAACTGAGTTGGCTGGTGGTAATTTCTTGAATTTAATCCTACTCTCTCCTTACACCATCCCAGAATTGTCATTTGCTGCTTGGTGCTATCAACTAACTGCCTTGCTACTCTTGGGACTAAGGACTCCCAGAGGCGGAGGCTTGCTCCCACCAACAGCTGTGGTTTCTTTCCTAATGGCTTTCAGAATATATTTGTTTTAATGGAGGAAGCTTTAACATAGCTACTGGGGAAAAGCGTGAGTCCAGTTAAAAGAGCTTTAAAAGCTGATTATTGAAATGAAAACATCTCTTTGGCGGCATATTAGAAATTTCATGGTTCTAATGCATTGTATGGAGCCTCATTCACATTTTCACATTTTTTCCTTTTTGGAAGAGTTCAGAGCATAGATTGATTATTGGAGTCTTTCGGGGTCAACATGTTTCAAATTATGTGTTCTAAGAGGTTTTCATACAGTAGGTAATCATCTTAGGTCCTTTTTCACGTACATGTAAAAGAAATTATTCACATTAAAAAGAAGAAAGTAATTATACTATCAGGTAATATTGTCCCTTTTAATGGAAAATGCCCAAATTTATGGTATTAAGGTAAGTTTTATGCTGGCGTAGCATTTTTCTTTTTACAGAGCAGTTTCATGGGTACTACTCCTTCAATGGTGTGATTTGGATTTTTAAAAATTAACTTGCTACTCTCTACTTTGAGAATACTAAAGTGCTATATGAAATGACTAATTTTATGTATAAATCTCACGAAAGTGAAAATTTACCAAATTTTCTTTCCCGTAGGAAAGAAGTTCGCTGAGGAATGCTTTCAATGCAAAGTAATGAATGACTGCCTCCAATCTCAAGAAAAAACATTTTTTCTCTAACCAAATAACTTTGAGATATTTCAGACCCTTCCCGTGGCCTGGTCCTATAGCCAAAATTCTACAGAAATTGATGAGTTTCTACTCAAATAAGGAAATTGGGTAAGGGAGTAGACTTTTAAATAAAAATGGCTTGGTTCATTTGGTGAAGTGCTTTATACTTAAGACAAACAAAAACCTTACCATCAAATATACCAAAAGTTCCTCTTTCATAAGTGAATTTCTAGTGTTTCTATACCAGGAATATTATGTATGTTTTATTTACTAGATGTTTACATTTGGAGAAGGAAAACATTTTTGTTTTTTTTAAAAAAAAACAACTGAATATTTGTAATTAGTTGTTCCTAAGATTTTTGCACCATAACAAAATTTGTTCTTTTCTCATGAATTTATAATTTCCAAATGAAGATAAGCCAGTGTAAAATCGGGGGAAGAATAGGCTTTATTAAATCAAATGATGTCTTGATTTTTCTAAATGGGAAGATTGTTTAATTTTTAACACTAATCATGGGAGCTGTCTGTTTTTAGCAAACTCGTTTGGAAAGATCAGTGTTGTGTCATGCGTTAGAGTGCACCATCCTGTGTATGAAGCAGAGTTGATCTTTGTCTTAAGTTCTACTTTATAGTTGTGGTTGTACTTTAAAAAAATACTGAATTATTTCATGTCTTTAAAAAAATGTTTAAAATGTGACTTAAAGAACATTGCAAATGATTAAAAACAAAGTAACATGAAAATCTTACAAATTAAATGAATTCTTAATGTCATAAGTGTTTTTTACTTTGTTGATGTGCCTTTGATTTTATTTGGAACACTTTTCAAAGGATATTTTATTTGTGTTTGTAATAATCTTTGAAGAGCTTGAAAATAAAATTTCTGCTTAATTCATCCTTTTCTATGACAGCAACATTTTGTATCTGATTTTGTTTTAAGGCTTTATGGATTTCTGTTTGCTTGTGAGATTGAGTGCTGGGAGGTGAAATTTTTTTTTTATAAGTACTTTTTATAATACTTTTTATAATACTTTTATCTATTTTTGTAAAAAAATAGTTACTGAGATATTTATACCTATGTATAAACCCATAATTACATGAAAATATCTTTGAGTATAAGTAGTGTTTCAATAGAGAAAATAACAGCCATTAGATGAGAACTCCTTTAACTTCTGGCCACGAAACTTCCACATCTAAGCAATCTGAATCCCTTTCATGCAATCAGAATTCATGTATCCCTTTCTAAGCCCTCTATTTGGTCTCTGAATCTGTTTCTCCGTCTCTGAAATGTCACATTACCAATTAACTATCCTTTCTCTTCTTTATCTTCAGTTTCTTTATTGGATCCTTTCTATCAGCATTGAAACATGTTCCATTGTCCATCTTAACAACAATAAGCATTTTTTTAAAAAGCTCCATTAAAAAAACAACTTTGGCTTACAAGAAGAATTTAGTCCTAGAGATCTGCTATACAGTGTAGTGCCTATACTTAACAATACTGTATTACATACCTAAAAATTTGCTAAGAGGGTAGATTTAATGTTTAGTGTCCTTAACACACACACACAAGGACAGGAGGAAGCTTTTGGAGGTGATGGACTGGTTCACGGTATAGATTGTGAGGGTGGTTTCATAGGTATATACTTATCTCCAAACTCATCAATTCGTATACATTAGTTTTGGATAGTTTTTTTATGCCAAAAAACCCACAAACACTTCTATTTCACTTTTCCCTTGACAAAATCTTGGTAAGATAGTGTAAGAAAACTATAACAGCTCACTTATGAATACAGATGTTAAGTGTCCTAAATATAAGAAATCAAATTCAGTAGTATATCAAGAGAAAATACAAAGTTAATTCAATATAAGGAACTCTATCAATGTAATGCGTTACATAAATGGCTTAAAGAAAAGAATCTATGCTGACAAGTCATTTAATAAAATTCAATAGCTGTTCTGAATAAAAACTAAGTGGATTAGTGAAATAGGAATAGAAGGAAATTAAAGATGATTAAGACAATTTGTCAAAACAGCAAATTTTATACTGCATACTGAAAAGTGGAAATAGCGTATTAGGAACAAGAGCACGTTTTATCACCGCTATATGGCATTACTTTGGAATTCTTAGCTCATGCAGTAAGATGAAAAAAGGAAATGGTATAAACATTTTAGGAGCTATATATGTATTTATGGGTCATATAACTATATACCCCGAAAACTCGTGAGAGTCTAGTAAAAGCAAAACTTGAATTTGTAATAATTTGAGAGGCTGGCCAAATACAAAGTATAGTTAGAAGGTTAGCCTTATCTGTATGACAACAGCTACTTAGAAACGGAAATGGAAACTCACGTGCCATTTGTAGTGACAAAATGGTAAAAATACTTGAGAATAAATTAACGGTGCAAATCACAAAAGGTTTTATTGATGTTTATAGAACAGGGTCTACATAAATTACAGGATATTAACACTTACTAAAATGCAATCTTTTTTTACAATTAAGTTTATTGGGGTAATATTGGTCAATACAATCATAATTTTCAGGTGTACATTATCATTTGACAACTGTATATTCTATTGTATGTTCACCACCCAAAGTCCAGTTTCTTTCAGCTAAAATGCAGTCTTAATTTCATATAACTTTAGTGGAATTCCTATTTTATTTTTTTTGAGGAAAACCAACAAAAATATATAAAAGTTCATAAGGCAAAATCAAAAGTGTCCAAGAATAGTTTTTAAAACTGTGTGCGTGTGTGTGTGTGTGTAAAACAAGGGAGGGTGAAACTTGCCTTACTAGTTATTAAAACTTTAAAGCTGTTGAATCAAAACAATATGATTTTTTTAAAAAAAGAAAACCCAAAGTAAATATTATTGTGATATAGGAATAGGCAAATAGATGATTGGATGATTATAGTTCAGAAATAGACTTTTGACTTTTTTCCTATCCAGTGGGAAAATATGGTTTACTTAATAAATGGTGCTGACATTGTCTATCCATGTGGAAGAAAATAAAATTGGGCCTGTATTACAGTATGTAAAAAAATCCATGAGTTAAAGAAAGGTAATACAAAAGTACTGGAAGAACAAGTAGAATAATTATACAGCTTTAGAATAACACGTTTTCCTAAGCAAGGCAGGAAACCCAGAAATCAAAAAAGAAAAGGTGTGTATACTTGATTATATCAAATGAAGTTTAATTTAAATAAGGAATTGAAATAAATAACAATTAAATTAGATATTGAATTAACTGTCGTATGGTAAAAATCATGACTAAAAAAGCAAAAGACAGAAAAATACATATTTTTTTCAACCCTCATTTTGGATTGCTACAGTTTGCACTCCCCACCCTCTCCAACCCAGGCTACTCCATTTGTTGGATCCCTTGTTTTAGGGTAGGGCTCATTATTTGGGGAGAATATCTAGGATCCTGCTGTGAGAGGCAAGGGGTGGGATACCCTGGTGTTGATCCCCAGTTGCACACTGAGTCTGAGTGGACAGGGAAGGAGTTTCATGTCCATCCACGATTGGAAGAGACAGCTGACATGCTGGTGAGGCCTACAAATTTGGGTGGGACCTAGGAACTTGGGGTAAGGCCTCTCGTGAGCCCTCAGAGGTGAGCATCACTATCACCAGCAGTGAATCTAAGTGCAAGTAACTCCCCTTAGGACATCAAAAATGTCACAGGGACATGCTCTCAGAGCAAAAAAACATGAAGTTTCCATTGCAAAAGCCAGCCTGAGAAGTGGGGGCTGTTCCAACAATTCCATGTGACGGGGTATTTGGCAGAGGGTCTTGGAGGCTGCCCTGACACTTTTGGGCCCCTAAGAAGGGCTGATCCAAACACTTAAGGCTTGGACCAGCTCAACCTGTCCTGTGACAATTGCTCCCTGGGAATGCTCTGCTGAAGCTGAGCTCACTTACTTTATCAGCAAGCCTCACTGAGAAACAGCATGAGGACTCAAGATGCTTCCACATTTGGTGAGGCGGCAGGGAGGCAGGTGTTGAAAGTTCAGCCTAAGGACTTGCCACAGTTTATGGCCTGTGAAGAAACTCCCCCGGAAGCTGATTAAAGATGGAGTAAAGGAATTCTGAGAGCTAGGAAGCCTTAGTCTCACCTTAGGAGCATCCTGCCAAAACTTTAGAACAGAAATCCCAGTTAGATTTCCATAAGTAGTTTCTCTTTAAAGTCTCCACCCTTTACATACCCAAGCAAAAACAAACATCCTATAAATAAAACTGTAGTAGAAAGAGGAGACTAGAAAGAGGAAAGTAGAAGAGGTGGTGTGAAGTCAAGTTGAGCCTGTTTCAAAAAGAAGGGCATGATTAACAGTATCAACCGCCAAAGAGAAGTCCAGTAAGGTAATGTCTGAACATCCTTTGGACATTTTGAACTTTCAAAAATTTTGCTGATCTGATAGGTGAAAATAGTAACTTGTTTTAATCTGCATTTGCCTAATAAGTAATGAAGCTGTATATTGTTTCAAATGTTTATTGGCTATTTTTGTTTCTTCTGTGAAATATCTATTCATGTGTTTTGTACATTCTTCTATTAGGTTGTCTTTTTCCTACCAATTTGTAGGCATTCTTACTATATCAGGAATATAAACCTGTTTTCAATTATGTGGATTGGAAATTTTTTCTCTTAGTAATTGGTTTTAAAATTTTGTTCATGAAGATACTTAAAATTGGAAGTTCTCTGACTTCAATTTTGCCCTAGATTTTAACTTTCTTGGTGGTGGAGGGTTGACTGTGGTGATCTTCACTTCTTGACTCAGAGCATCAGACTAAGATGGAGGCTGGGGGAAAGATAGGAGGCAGAAGGCCCTTCGGAAGACAACTAAATAACCCTTTTATATACATACAATAAGATTTTCTATTTCTTAAAAAAAAAAAAAAGGCTTGCAGTGTTTAGGTGAATCTGGAGATATTTAGATATTATGACAATTATTATGCCAATTAGAATATTTTACTTACAAAGGTGCAAACTATAGGGCAGAATATATATTACAAAAATTTAATATAGAAAACCAAGACGATCTCCGAACAATTGCATTTCCTTTAATGTATGACCAAATGTAAATTATTTTGTTACTGGGTGATCATCAAAAACAATGGGATGTGGCATGTAGCACTATTCTTTCTCTTTCAAAAAAACTTCAGACGAGTTTGTCCATCAACTCTCCCAGGGACTTTTTCATACACAAGACGTCGTTTTTTGCATTGCGGTAGTTGTGAGCACATGAAATCTGTTAAAAAGAGAAAAAAGAAAACCATATTATTACAGATAATAATAAAATGTAGCTATTTTCTTTCCAGTTATTTAAGTGGATCCTGTTTCTTCATTATCTATCTACAAAATTTAAAAATTTCCAAACTGGGATAAAATGATGATCATTAAAAATTGAATTTTTTAGCATAAATGCACCTGTACCTAATGGCCTAGTACTAATTAGTGTTATATGTACATATTTGTATGCTCACGCTTTGCACAAATAATTAAATCTCCCTGTATTTTAAAACTAATGTTTTTAAGTTTTCCCTTATTAAGCCTGTTCCTTAACCCATATCTGTAATATTATAGAATTTATCCTGAACTCTGTTATGTGATATGTGGTAATCATGTACGACCTCACCTTGCATATGATATACATTAGTGCCTGAAATATCCTAGATTTGAATACTTACCGAGGTCAATTGAGTTAATCAATCAAAAAAGGAGGCTAAAATATTTAAAACCATTTTAGTATTTCTGCAGATATAACTCCATAATTGCAAGAGGTGGATGCTATTATAAGTAAATTTAAAAAGCAGTGTAGTAGATAATTTTATTATAGAGATCACAAATATACACCTACAGGACAAATGGAAATTATCTTGATATATGCCAATGCTTTGGATATATATTCTAGGGCTGCTTCAATATGAATTCAAAATGTGTTTTATTGTAAACATATTTGCAGGTAATGATGTGCTATGAAAACCACAGTTAAAAAGTCAAAGGTGCCGGAGCGATAATGAAGACACTAGCATCAAAGATTTATATGAACTGTTTGAATGAAAGTATTTCATGGAAATAATTGGAAAGTGGAAAATTTTTAAAATATATTTTTAAAATATATTTTTCAATATTTCTAACCAATTTTTTATATGCTTAAAAATAGATTTCTAACTAATGAAATAAAATGTGGGTATATATTAGACTTCCAACTATATTCCTAAAAACTTAAATATTAAAATTTATTAAAAATATTTTTTGAAATATCTTGAGAAAATGAGAGCATTATCTTATACATTGGGGGCCATATGTTCAAGAATATTTAGTAACTGGCATGCTTAATTTGTTCCAGAGTATAAAAAATTTGGAATTTTCAATCAATTCATTTATGAAGCTGGAATAACCTTCATGTAAAAATGTGACAGAGCACAAATAATACAATAGATTAATCTCAGTAAGAATGTGGATATAAAAATCATAATAAATATTAGCAACCATGTTTAACAGCACATTAAAAGAATCACTCCTCAAAGTCAATTAGGTTTACCACAGAAATGACGAAAATGGTTTAATATTAGTAAACTCGTAAATATAATCCTCAGCATTAATAGGTCAATGGAGAAAATATGTTTGATTTTCCCCAAAGAGGTGCCCAAAAAGAGTCTGGATAAAATTTAGCATCTATTCCTCACAAAACTTCTTACAAAACTAGAGATAGAATACTTCTCATTAAAATCAGGAACAAAATAAATTATGACAATTAAATGGGACCAAATCCAAATTTTGTGAGTCCTGGATCTTATACAAATTGAGAGGTCCTCTTTTAATGAAACAAAGAATACACACGAATTTCTGGTTCCCTCTTAGGTGTCACAAAGGGCCTATGCAAAACAGGAGCTTTGAAGCTTAAGCTTTTCCCTTTCTTTCTTTTTTCGTTTTTTCCTATCATGGTAAAGTCACCTTTGTATGACCATTAAAACTTAACATTTTGTTCCAGATGCTCAGGTCAATGCAATAAGAAATGACACAGAAAGTAAAGGTATAATTACCGAAAATGAGAAAATAAAATTGTCCTTTTAAAAACTGACATCATTAAATGTTCAGAAACATCAGTTGTACAATTGTGCTAATAACAGTATCTATTTAATAGAATTGTCAGAATTAAATAATCCACATAAGGGCCTAGAATGGCACTTGATGTATAATAAGCTCTTAAATTTTAGCCCATTAAATATCCCTGCCTGACAAATAAATTAATTTTCTAATTTACTGATTTCTTTGTTTAATCTTTGTTGATTTTACCTTCTGCTTTATTTAGATTTGTTCTGTTTTTATTTTTAACTTAAGTTGAATGCTTAATTCACTTAAAGCTACAAGAATTTGACATTTTCTTTGCATTTATTTTCTTAGAAATCTGTAATTAGAATTTAATTTTCTTTGACCCAAAGGTATTGACAATTCTTTAAGTGTAATAATTAAAGTTTTTTTTTTTTTTTTTTTTAATTTGGAGGTGGTTATACCTTTTTAAATTACATCTAAGCATAGTTTATCAACCGTCGAATCGTGTTACCTGTTAATGATTTCTTGTCTCCTGAGGTTGATGAAGATTCAGAGTGCCTTTTCTGTCCTAAACATTTTCCAGTTCTTTGGTAGAAACAAAGACTGTTGTATTCTTTTTGATTTACATTAGAATCAGAGGCACGAAAGAAATCCAAACTGGGAACAGATGGTAATTCTTTCCAGAAACTCTTTTTAGTTCCAGCATTTGAACTTTCACACATGAAGCCTTCTGACTCATCGGATAGACATTTTTGCTGATTAGTGAACAAATTATCTTTCTGAGAGTACCATTTGTCACATGTAGTCTGCTGGGCACCATACTGTAAGTTGAATGGGTGTTTCTGTTGTTCCCATACATTTTTCTTAAAGTTCCAATGAAGAGGCGATTGAGAGCCTTCTAGTGAGAAGATAGGGGCAGATATCTCTTTATTTATAGGTCTTCTTGCTTCATATGTTCCCTTTTTCTGATCATTTATAAAATTAGGGGCAATACGCTTCTGAGTGTCAGTTGATGATATTCTGGTTTCACAATTCATTTGTGTTAGACCCAAAGAAAAGACATCTGACTGTGAATCATTCTGGTTTAGAAAGGAGTTACCGGCCGAGTTCCTTGATTCTGTATTAACCAGAAAAGGATTATTCTGTACTTTGTTAGGGTTACAACTGGAGTCTCTCCAGTATCTGGTCTGACTGTAAGAAGTCATAGGTGGTGAAATACTTGGCATTTCTCTTAGTTCCATAAGGGAAGAATTATAATTTGAAGTGGTGTTTGTGTCTTCCTGCACTGTCTCTCTTAAGTCTGAATACAGGTAATATTCATTATTTTCTTGAATAACAGACTCTGAAGAGTCAGAAGCTGAACTCTGAGAAGTAAAGTTACTAATCTGATTCCTATTTTCCCGAGGAGATGAAATTTGAGGTGATTTTGTTATGGAAGAAGAATTAATCTTGAATAAGGAAGTAGTGCCACAAAAATGCTAAAAAAATTAAAAATTAATTAATACAATACAAATACAATATGAACATCATTCAAGTAAATATAAATAATAATGCTTATCTACATGGAAAGGAGGCAAAATATAAGTAAGTAGTTCATTCATAGGTATTATATTAACTCATGTAATGAAAACATAACATAATTAGGCTCTGTTAAAAGAAAAACATTATAATTTGCATCTATTTTCTAATCACTTGTAATAGAATTTTTAGTTATATAAATACCATTTCCTTGATAAAAATTTAAAAATTTTACCAATAAGGCTAAAGTTCTCTTTAACTGTTATTATAATGAAGGGCATCAGAATTTTGGGAAGAAATCATGTAAACACATATGAATAGAGTGTATAATTGAATATTTGTGGGCAAAATAACACTTCAAAATGATTTAATGTGTGATAAACTGACTACTGAATTATCTATATAAGAGCTTTAAAATATATAGTATGATTGACAGCAAATGAGAATTTTATATAAAATTAGTTCAAGGAAATTATTTCTTTGCTATATGAAGTCCCAAATAATTACACTTGAATACTTTCATTTTGAAAACCCTATGGGAAAACTAAATACTCAAATGGAAAGGAAATAAACTCATATAAGAATATAGACCTCAAATAACTAACCTTTAACACTTTTTCTGGAACTTCAGGTAGGAGTTCCTGAAGTTCATGAAGAGTCGCTAGTAATATCCAATGTAGTGAAGGTCCTTTATTTAACATGAGCTGAGCCACCAATGGGTTAATACATGGAAAATCAAGTAAGTATGTTTCTTCCTAGAAAAGAGTTTGAGCAATAATAAGCCAGTGGTCTTTTGAAAGTGACTCATTTTATTTTACCCATTCTATCAGATTAAAATTTTTGTCATTGCACCTACACTCAATTTGAGATGTCTAGGAAAAGTATGGCCAGGAGGGAAAGAAAATTCTTCAGCAGTAAAGATTTGTACATTCTCAGAATTAAGAACTGTACAAATTCAGTACACTTCAATTTAATTTCACTCATCCATTCTTCAGATGACAATTGTTTTATCTAATGGTAGATTATCTAAAGAGAAATCTTTTAGGGGACTTAGTTTAGGACCTCAAGATTTCTTTAGCTCTCCCTTTGTAGACCATATATTATCACCCTTGATTAAGATGAACAATGTTTATGATATTTAAGAGATGTCATGATATCAGGAAAGCCTTGTTGTAAAGAGGATAGGAAGAAATTTTATTGACCAGAATTGAGCCTGAAGTCTAAAAATGTATGTTTTCAGAGAGATCTCATTCTCATAAAAGTCTAGAAACATAACAGCCATCTCTACTATTGCCATATTCCATATTTTCCTGGGTTACACTGGCTTTTTGCATCCTCTTTGATGCTTATCAAATGACAGACATGTGAGCAGAATGGACATGTCTTGGTAGGAAGAAAATTACACACACACACACACACACACACACACACACACACACACACACACACAATCACAGTTAATTATACTCATGCTTGCTGATAGTGTTATGTACTGTTTAGGCATGTAAAAGTTCTGTGATTTAATATATGTAAATATTTCATTTTATTTATTCATTTTGTAATTTTAGTTTTTAAATGGGTAAAACAGTCACATGGTTCAAAATTTTAAAGGTACTAAAAGGTGAAAAGTCTCTTTCCCACCACATTACCCCAGTTCTCCTCTCTGGAGGTAAACAGTGTTATCATTTCTCGATATCCTTTCAGAGATATTTTATTAATTTACAAACAAATTCATATAGATATTAATTTCCCCTTGTTTTACATGAATAGTAGTATATTGCATGCTCTGTGCTACAATTTTCATTTTTCACTTAATCTATCTTGGAAACTATTCCATATTAGTACATAAAGAGCCTTGTCATTTTTTATGGCTTCATGATTTGAATATATTTTTAAAATAAAGGTAACAGAAACACTGTGTTTGTATGAGAACTTGGAAATATGCTCAAACAAAAGGAATTTCTAAAAATTAACTATTTAAACTTACAGGTACTTTAGAGGTATTACAACTTTACTCTTAGTTTTAATTATGTAATTGAATTACTGACAAATCATGGAATGATAAAATTTTGCTGCTCTTTTAATAAATTGACTATTCTTAAATGTTTACATTTAGAAATTAGAAAAATAGTTATGTTTTTTAAAATATTAGGTATTAAAATCATGAGATCACGCTATAATAACTTAGATTTCAAAGTTCATTATAAAAAATCTCAATAAAATAGTTCTGTGAAATTGAAAAATACAAATGATTCTGGAAAGTGATATATATGCTCATGCAAGCATTAAGGAACAAAAATATGCTACCAGAAAGGGGATTCAAATATATGTACTTATATTTGCTTTGAAAGATGTAATTTATTTATTCAGGAAATAAACCTTAGATGGTGAAACTTCAAGCCAGGATTTATCCAACCATTCATGAGGATCTCTCTTTGAGGTCATTAAATTGTGGTCAGCAATTTGTCGAATTATCAGTGCAGTTTCTTCCACTCCTGGAGACATTATGAGCTAAAAAAATACATTTTTAATGTTAGACTATAGAAAATATTAAAAAGCAAAATATATCATTCAAAAATTGTTTATAATTAGAAGAAAAATAAAAGCACAGCAGATTCTAATCTTTGAGCACTATTTTAGATATCGTTTATTAATCTGTTTATGTGAAATCCAGGATATTTTATTTGTAAAGATAAGCAATTTTCTTTTCTTTTTTATGATACCCTTATAGTTTCCAATTTTTGGAACTAAATTGTTTTTCTTCACTTCCATTTGATATTTATTAATAAAATACTTTAAATATATTTGGTGTTATATTTCATCTATATTGGAAAAGAAGCAATTTGGATATCACTAGTAATATTTAACATTTTGCTTTTTCTACATTAAACCTAATAGTCTTCAACTAAAATAAGAACTTGAAAAATATAGTGTAGTATTTTTCAAAAACAAAGTTAAAAAAAAGGCTATTTAAAGCTGTATTCAAAAAAAAAATAAGGTTTTGATTTAGAGTAGCTTTCCTTTGTATTTTTAGAATTGCTCATTCACTCTTAGCTTATTTAATACTAGATACCCCTGCCAAAAATGTGTGTGTGGGGGTGTATTAAAATAAACTCTAAAAAAGAATTTCTTAATTTCCCCTACTTCCTGTCTGTTACTTGTATTTCTCTTCATGCTGTTTTCTCTTCTGAAATGCCAGTCTTTCTCTTCCTCTTTAATGTCTATATTTATCTTCTTTTAGATTCGGTTGAAGGAAAGGTAGTTCATGGATTAGCAGCTTAATGTGGATAGAGAAATACTACCTTAAACAATCATATCTTAGAAATATGAATATCCTGTCCTATAGTAGAAAATTTTTTAAAAAGGACTGTACAAACCTCACAAAATAATTATAATAGTTTTCTCTTTCACAAGAATTTTAAATGTAAAACTGTTAGTATATACCTGGAAGTATATGTATTCTAAAGGATTTCCTTTAAATTGTGTTAAATAGATATAGCTGCACAGAAATACACTATTTGAATACTAATTTATTTTATTGCCAAGTTTTGGATGTTTTGAGAATATTTGACACTTCTATTTGAATATAAATTTTACTTTTAAAAGCCACAATTTTATGATGGTTTAATGAATATTACTTTCTTAGACAGAGCAGAGCTCATGGCTGGACTTTAGCAGATTCAGGAATCACCAAACATTGTTTTCAAATTTTTGCATATATGTGTATCTGTGAATTTTTTTGCAGAGAGTTCATAAGAAATTCACAGAATATTTTTTTTGAAATTAGAATAAAATATAGCATAATACTACTAGTATTTTCTTTTAGATTAAGAAAATGTACTTAAACTTCCTAATATTTCCTTTGTGGCTAGGCTCTTCGGGTGCCTGAGAATAAAAACTCCATTCTGATACACTCGAAAAGGCCAAAAACCATATTACTAAGTAAAGTAAGGTAAAGAAACAATATATTCTAAAATAACATAAATCTAAGGAATCCCCTTTAATGTAATCATGTCATCAGTCAGAAGAATGAGAGGTTTGAGTATTGGTGATATAAGGGTAAGTAGAGTAAATTGATATATAGCTGTTTCTCAAATTCTATGGAAAAAATAACCAACTTTTTAGATTATCATGTAAAACTTGAAACGTCTTTGGCATAGTTTGATTCAGGCGGGATCAAACTTTTGTTTGCAATGGATTGTGCCTGGGCAGTACCTCCTGTTTCATCCTCAAATGTCTTCCTTGGAACATGTCCTCTCTGAATCATGTCACTGTACCTGAACACAATATCACTCATTGATATTATGTACTCAGTGTACAGAGAAATAAAAGGATTCTGTAAAGCATATTTTACATATAACTGCTTACCATGAGCTGGGAAGAAAAGAGGCTGATTAAGTGGTGAAACCACTTGAATGGATAAATGAGACAAATTTACATTTGCCATTCATTTATTTAGATAACTTTTCTAAACATTTTATTTTTATGTTTAATATTTATCATATCACAGGACCAAAATAATCTAGATTCAATTTCAAATAGATCATTTGTTGATTTTCTTCACAGGTTGTGCTTTGATTTAATTCTATTTAGTAGATGTTTTTTTGAATATTTTTGATGCATACAAGCACTGTGCTAGATGCTATAGGCTTTACAAAGAAAAAGGGCCTAGTTCTTACCTTTCAGGGTGGAGGATGTATGAATAAATACCTCATATTATAAGAAAGGTGCAAAGTATTATTAGGAGAATGGGAGGAGGAGAGATTTATCCTGATGGTATAATTGGGGAAATTTTCTTAAAGGAGGTAGTGTATAAATTGGGCAGAAAAAGACAGAACTATGAAGGCTGGCAGTAAGAGGACTGAGATAGTATTCCTGGTGGAAGACAGGCCAGAATGACATGTTTGTGCAGTGGCTGAGAGGTAGTAGTGTGGGGGCCTATTCAGGAAATGGTGAGTAGAATGATGCTAAAGGAAGATTCACTGGGGGCCAAATTGTGGAGGAGTTTGAATCCAGCTTTGTTTGAACTCTATTTTGAGTAAAGTAGGAAGCTAAGGAAGGTCTTTTGAGCAAGAAAATTCAACTCAACGACAAATATTTATCAAGATGTATTCCTAGTATGTTCTTGGCGCTTGCACTGTGCCTACTTGTACTGTGCTAGGTGCCAGGAATACAAAAATGAATAAATATGTTCCCATTCCTTCAGAAGTGTACAATCTAGGGAGTGAATATTCATAGCTGTCTTTCAGAAATGTTAAGTAATTGGTGTCAATGTATATTATACACTGGAGTCGGAAGAGTAGAAATGAGATTACTTAAGCTACATTAAAACTCCAAGTGAGAGGTGATGAAGGCCTGAATTTAGGGAAATAGCAGTAAGAATAGAAAGTAGACACATATTCTAGAGACACTGCAGAGTTAAAAGGGGGATTTAGCTATTGATTAGATTAGAATGGTAATGCCATAAACTAAGTTTGGAGGAGGATGAGAAGTTGTATTTTAGACATGCAGAGTCTGAGGTGCCTGTGGGATATTCATGTGGAGATTGCCAGTAGAAAGCTAGAGTATAGGTACAGACCTTAAGAAAACTCAGGAAAAAATTTTAAGGATTATACTCAGAAATGAAAGTTAAATTTGTGGGAATGGCTGAGTTTATCAATGAACATAAAGTGATACCAGAAAAGTACTGAGGCCCCAGATTGGAGGAATGTCTAAATTTCAGAGCAAGGACCACTGAAAAAAAGAGCTAAGAAAAGAGATTGATTAGAGATCACAAAAATATTAGTCTATTCATGTATCACAAGATTTCCATTTTACAGCAGATAAAAACTTAGTAATCTTCCATAAGTGAGCATTTTAATCAAGGGATATTTATTTTTAATCATATTCTTCTATGTTTCAAAAAATCCAAGTAGTAATTAAGAGATAAAATATGATTTTAAATTCATTAAACTAAAGGCTTTTAGAACAGAAGTTTAGGTGGAAAGAATATTCATTAATTTGAAAACCGTTCTTTATTTGGCTTTTAAGCAGTTTTTAGTTTGCCCATTTAATGTCTTTTTTTCTCAGGGAGAACATGAATTTGAGTATAATTTTGGTTTATGAAAAATACTTATGAACAAACATATGGGAAAAGAATACCTTTACATCCAGTTCTTCTGATTTTAGCCCAAATGAAACCAAAGCTGCATAAATCAATGCTAAGTGATAAAGTGTCTTTTCCGTAAGATGGTACCTAAAAAGAATTATATTACTATGCTTCCACTCATTGGATATCTAGTTATACTTATTAAAAATTCATTTTTTCACATTTCATAATGTTATTAGAATAACCTGGCTAAGATAATACTAGTGTGGCAGACTCATAGTTTTTTGTCTACTTAACGCTTTTCGAAAAACGTTTCCACCTCTATTCTTTAATAAGATTGTTCAATCTAGGGAATGCTGAAGTGGGAGGTAGGGAGAGGAAGGGGAGAAATTTAACCTATACCCTTACTGGCCAGTGCCTCGGCATGGATTTTTTTTTTTTTTGTAATTATTCCATAACGCACATTAGTAAAATAAAGTATAGCAAGATGCTATTTAGTTGCTGTATGTAATAAGATTTTAGAGACAAGTGATTTAAGAGTGACTTAACTTTTAAAAGACAAGTCCAGAATTAAAAAGTAATAAGATGTGAGACATGTAAAGCAGCAATTCTTAGTGAGGTAGAGAGGGGAAGATGATTTGCACAGAATGTCCAGAGGAAATATACCAACTCCAAAATTCTGATTTGATTTCCTATGGGCATCCTCCACCTTGAGGATCGCTGACTTTACATGACCTTCCCTGTATCTCTTTATCTTTCTTTTTATTTCTTCCCTGACCCAGTTATTCGCTGACTTTAAAGAACTAGATGAGCAAGGGGAAAATTTCCATTGCTACTTCTGTTCACAGAAGAGGACTGAGTAAGTTAAAAAATATAAAAGTGACTTTGGGCGAAAAAATGTTTACTTACTCCGAGTTTAATGTATTTTTGGTATACAAAATTATCCAACAATAGCTGTACTGGAATGATAATGCCATCAGTCTCATAATGATATTGTCTGATGACTTCTCACAATTCAATTCTTTTAGGTCCTACCGGAAAATAAATAAAATAAAAAGATTCACTAGGTTGAATAGTTGTTATGGAATTATTACTACCATATTTCAAGAATCTATGATATATGTTATAACCTGAGAAGAAGCATTTTATGAAAAGAACCATTTTATGAAAAAATTAAAATCACACTGGAAGTAGTAGGGAGAAAGCTACACTAGATGTAATACAGTTGGTGATAGCTTCACCAAAAAAGACTCATAAGTGTCCCAAAGCCCTAGATATGAAGAAAGCAGCCTACAGAGTGCCCCTATTTGGGCAAAGTCCTTTGTAGACAGGGATTTGGCTACTTCTATTGTTAACATTTGTTCATCAGTCAGACTTCTACCTTACCATAATATTTGCCATTAATTTATACTCCATGCCCTCAAACTGATTTCTGCTCCCCAATTCCACCCTATTAAAAAAATTTCTTTGTAATTTGTACTCCAATCAAACAAATATATCAGGTAGATTAAGTCAAGAATTTATACATCTTAATTTCTAAACTATATGGATTCTTTAAGAGAATTTCTCTCATTTTGAAAACCAGCTTATTTACAGGCAGTCCCTACTTACCTTAGAGGAAATTTCATATAACCAATCATGAATTAATATACTACTGCCTTTTAAGAAACATTGTGACTAGAATTTAGTTTTTAAACTTTTTAACACTATAATTATTCTATAAATGTATTTAAAATAGGTCAATACGCAATATTAAATTATTCTATATTTTCTTTGTCTTCTTAAAGTATGTTAAAAATCATAGGGCATCAAGGAAGCTTGGTGATAGTCGTTTCCCACGGTGGTGATTTTGGCACTTGTGGCCCATTTGCAAAGTTTTGGAAGAACTCACTAATAGATTATAGTTAAGCTCTCTAATATATTGCATGGTTATATACATTTTAATATATTCAATTTATATTTTTTACTATATAGTTTTACCTGCAAAATTATGGCAGTGTGTTCATCAATCGTCATCAGTACATAATACTCTGTACCACCAAAGAGTTTCAATGACTCACTACAGCATCTCTCCACTAGTGTGATATTATATCTGTAAAATACAATAACTTGGGATGATATAATGAAATGGCTAAGAAAAATTCTTTTAGAAAAGCTGTATTATCTTCCTGCATATTAAGTTATTTGAACTATTGTGCTTTTTCTTTCATACATCAATCTATTCTACTTTATAAGTTTGAAGAATGAAATTATGATTTACTCAGCATATACAACAAATTAATTGAGATATATGTCTCATTAGGTATTTTGCTAAATATTACTGCACTTAATATTATTATAAATGTCTTAACCAATTTATTCTAGCTCTTTAAATAATAATTCATGAAACCAAAACATGCTACAAGACTAAAACATTCTGCATTCATCAGAATTTTCTGTTCTTTCTCATTAACACTGGCCTAGATTTTAATTACCTTTATTAGTTCATAGTTTTCTGTGAATGTCCCACGTACTTAAATACAAAAACAAAAGTATAGAAAATAGGTCTGCATTTTAACTAAAGTCATAGCACAGTTATTCTTCTTTGTGATACAGCTTAATGTCTATGACAACTCGTGTGCTATGATAAAATGTTTTATATGATTTAAAAATGCTCAGTGTTGGTATGACCTTAGAACTAAAAGTCTAAAAACTTTACATTTAGACCTTTACAGTCCTGTTTCCCAGGCATTATTTAAAGTCTTCTAAATAAGAATGCTCCTTCTCAGTATTATCAATGACCCAAAGATATGACCATATAATTCACAGAAAACCCACATAAAAATTCTTATTTGCTAGTAACAAAACAAATGCAATTAAATTATAAAATTGAAACAAAAATGAATTTTTTCCTCCACAAAATTAATATATATCACCAAAAAAGATAACATTCAATAATTATGATGGTGTACTAGAGGGAGAGACATAACCCTCCTGGAAAACCATTCTTATGTGATATAATTCCAGGCTTTAATCAGAGGGAAATAGTGAAACATAGGCAACATAATATTTAGCCACTAGGATGGTTAAAGGTATATATATGTATACACCTTTGCTAAAGTTATTAAATCAATAACTTACTTGGATTCTAGCAACTGAAGAATTTGTGGAGTATTAAGAAGTCCTTCAGATGCAAAAAACACATATGGAATCTGAATTTCCAAAAGAAAACCACCAAAACTATCCAGCGAAGTGCTTCCTAAATAACAGAAAAACTTATAAATATTTCTCTTTTTCCTCATACCCTAGCTCTTTTTATTTTTTACTAAACATCAGAATAACAGGTGTATGTTCAAAGAGTAGTATAAAAATAAAACATATTCAGTATAAAAAATCAGAAATCAGAATAAGGAAAGGTCTAAAGAATAAAGACCATATGTTATCCTACTACTTAGAAATAAAATTGAGTTAACAGATTTTACTAAAACTACTATATACTAAAAACAGAGGTTAGTACATACTTCGACTTTTTTCTATATAATTGCGTGTCTATACGCACACATGTACACTCACTTAAAAAAAAGAAAAAATAGGATCATATTCTACCTGAATATTAAAATCTGCTTTATTCACGTAAGTATATTGAACATTTACTGTGTAAACAAATTTAAAATTATGCACAATAACCCATAAGGAATGATATAGATCAATAGGAAAAGAATAAATACTTCAATAGATAAATGAACAAAGGACATAAATAGGCAATATTTACAAAAGAATGGCTATCCAAGATCAGTGCACATATGAAAAGACATGGGTTATGAAAGATATGCAAATTAACACTATAAAATACCTTCTGCCTATAATTATGTCAAAAGTTTAACAAACTAATAATACCTACTTATAGTAAAGATATGGGGAAAAGGATCCTCTCACATTTTCTGCATAAATGTTAATTGGGATTAGCATTTCTGGAAGGATATTTTGGCAATCTATAAAGGTGTGTATACCTTTGGTTAAATTCATTTTACTTTTTGGAATTCTTCTTTCTTAGAACAAGTATATAAAGATATATAAGATATAAAAACTACTTTACCTTGCAGTATAACTGTGGAAAGTTGAAGCACTGTAAATGCCCCAAATAAGGAACTGGTTGAATAAATTAAGTTCATCTTTGGGGTTATGGAAGAAACCTCTAAATATTAACTAGGATGCCTTTCTTTTATCTTTTCTTGGGCCTGTGTTTCAATTATTTAATCAACTTAACATTCAATTTTATATATCAAAGTAATAATTGTAGTATTTAGTTTCATATGTCAAAGTAATAATTGTAGTGTATTTTAGAATTGAGTTCAAATATCTCAGAATTCAAACTTCCCACTCATACTTGAAGTAGATAGAAAGTAACTTATGGCAAATATTGAAAAAGAGATGTGCTGAGACTAAATATCTACAGGTTTTTGAACGTCAAGAATCTAAGAATTCACAACTTTAGTCATGTGATGTGAGGAACACAAAGAAACCAAAAGAAAGGTATACAAAGTGCTTTTAGACTCTTTTCTAAGTATGTTTGTATAATTTTCTGTTGCATATTAAAAGTTTTCTGAATCAGTCAACATACTATTACATATTTTTTCTCTAAAATTCAGTAAAATACTATTGGATAAAAATATCAAATTAATATTAGATATAATTGTGATAAAATTGCACAAGTAAAATTTATAAGTTAAAGGGATGAAGATAAATATAAGCAATAAGGCTTATTTTATAAATGGAGAATATGAGGTAAGAGATAGTTAAAGGACTTGCTCAATGTCACATAGATGGTGGTAAGGAAGCTTAGAGCTTGAACTCAAGTCTTCTAATGTCATAGCTTACTCTCCATAGATCAGAAATAGAAAACAGAAAATTTTCATTCTAATGGAACAGAAAAAGGATTTTAATTTATATTCTTACTATTTAAAACTGTATCTGGAAGAATCACTTTAAAAGCCATGTATGGAATATTCAACTTTTCACAGTGTTTAGTCCAACAAGAGTTTTCTACATAATTGTATTCCACGACAAATGAGAAATTACTCCAGGAGAAATCTGCTCCAATGTATTCATTAGGTACGACTACACAGGAACTGTTACTGAAATTAAAAGAAAGCCAAGAAAATGGAATTATACTTGTATCATTACTTACACAGAACGCTAAAAGATAACTGTTTTGGGCTTATTTTATTTTTCTCTCACCTATGCCTTCTTATTGTGGAAAAGCATTGGTGTATTTACTATTGATTTGTTCTCCAATTGTGTTAATCTCTTTTAACTTTTCTTTTTGATGGTCATACTGTGACTATTTTATATCCTCAAATGCAAAGGACCCTAATTTTATTACCTGAGTCCTGGCAATAACAGACAAATCACCCTGATAAATCGATCTCATTTTCTTACAAATGTAAGGTTTTAATCTTCGAGAATCTATGTAATAGAATATTACCTAACAACTGTGAAATGGGTTAATTTTTTTTCTCAGGGGGCTTCATAAGTGATTTAACAACAACAAAAAATGGGTTCTTAAATATCACAACTTTATCTTTCCCATCTTCAAATTTCGCATAATAGCACTGACTATAATTAAAATTTTCTCCTGCTGCTTTTTACCCAGAGTGCTCTAGATAGATAGAAGTTAAAAAGTATCTACGTCTAGCTTTGATAAGATTCTATTTGATTTACATCTTCTCTTTTTATTATTTAGATCCCAATATTAGAAATAAATAATTTCTACATAAAATAAGGCAAAATAAAAACAAGTCAACACTGAATTTATTATTAGCAGGCCCTTATTGAAAGAATTTATAAAGGATGTGCTTCAGGAAGGAGAACCCAAAACAAAGGGAGGAGATATAAGAAATAATCTTGAGCAAAAAAACCTGCTAAAAACTAGTAAGCCTAAATAGGCAATCCTGTACTAACAATAACAATAAAAATGATAATTTGGGGATATTAAAGAAAGATTAGACTAAAATTCTGTACAACAACTATATATAACAAAAGGCAATAAACTGAATTAAAGCACTCTATGTAAAACATTTTCAGGAAGAGGGTAGAGACTGATTAATTGCAGATTTTATTAAACTTTTTTAAAAAATTAAATTCTAGGAGAAATAGTGTGTTCTCTATAGAACTGGTATATTTGCTCCCCATAGATAAAGAAATACATTTTTACCCGTTTAAAACACCTTCAGATTCCAGAAAATCTTTTCTTTTGTTTGAATGTAAGACAGTCAATGTTAAACCTGTTGGGAAAAAGAGTAATATGAGAAAGGGTTTTTTCATTGTTATGTTCATATGTATTTTTTAGGCGTGTCATGTACTTCACTACCACAAAAATGAATTAAATATCTGCAAACAAGGAAATCAAAATTGCTTAAAATACAGTTCTTATATTACTGTAATTTAATAGTTAACTTTTACTAACTGCACTAATAAGCAGATATTTGTTACAATATTTGTATATATTTCAGTTCAATCTTTTTCACTAGTCTTAGTCTATACTAGGTATATAGGGAGGCATTCATTATTAGCTCATTCATACATTCATTCATTCAATAAATCTTTATTAAGTAACTTCAATGTTCTAGGCATTTTTGTCGGTGCTGGGAATACAAATTAGGGCATGGTCCTTATCCTCCAGAAGCATACATTTTAGTGAGGAAAAATCAGTTAACAGAATCATTTATTATAGTCCAGGATGGTAAGTATGCCAATAATACCTTGATGCACAGAGGAAAATCATTTAAATCAATGCTTCCTGAATAAATGTTTTAACTTATTTTTAAAGGATGTGTAGGAGTTAGCTTCCTAAGGAAGGGAGAAGAGCATTATAGAAGGAAGAGGAGGTGTAAAGGCACGGAGATATGAAACAACATGGGAAATAGTCTGGTAGGACTAAAGCAAAGAAATATTTTGGGAGATGGCAAAAGATGCAGTTTATAGACGGTGGAGAAATAGTAAACAAAGGGTGACACAGGTTGAGGGTGGTATTTTATTTTATTTTTAAGACTGAAGAGCTTAAAGATTAAGGGAAAGAGTTATTAGGAAGGAAAGTTGGGCTAGGAAATAACTAATGCAAGAAAGTGCTTGAAACTGCAGAAAGAGATGGGATCCAACGTACAAGTGAAAGATTGGATTTTGAAGGAAGAACATTAATCTCCTTTATAGAGAAAGGAGGTAAAAATAAAAGAATAGAATAAATTCTATTTAATAAATTCTATTTATTCTAAATAAATTCTAAAAGGTAAGTTTGGTAAGGATGGTAGAGAGGGAAACTCTCATTAATAAATATTAGAAGACATAATATCCTTCTAAAAATGAAGGGATGGGTGGCATGGTAGGGGTTCGTGCTATAGCCATTAGATGGATAGAAATGGGAACTAAGAACATATAGGAAGATCATATAGAAGGTATTAAGAGCCCATATAAGTTCAGAAAACATGAGTTTGTAGTGATACTAATCTATTCAATTTTCTCCAATAATGCTCAGCAGCTCAGGTATAGTAAGGAGGTTAAATGGCTTGGTTGATCCTGAGTTAAGGTTTAAATGGAAGGTAGTATAGAAGGATATGATTGATTAAAGTGATGGTCACATCACCAAGCCTGGAAAAAAAATGAGACAAAAAAGGACTTGACATATTATAGATCTCTAAGATGCTAAAGATCATGAACGAGCTAGAGATAGCTATAGACAGAGAGCAATGGATCAGAATTTAAAATTCAGAGGTAGGACAGTTCTACATTATCACAAGGTTGATGGCATGGCCAAGAAGTGAATATCATTTTTGTTGTAGAGACCAATGAAACTATAAGGTCAGGGTGTTCAGTGAATCTTTCACATTAAAGATATCTAGGATAATGGCAGGACTAGGAGTAAAGAGAATACCATGAGCTAAGTGCACAATTGTCCACAGATGATGGTGAATGTTTGGGTGGTTACTAGATTATGGTAAGATTGAGTGGTAGAGAATGATATGAAAATATGGCACAGCCTCAAAGGATAGAGGAGGAATAATGTTTTGGAAAAGGTAATAGAAAGTAAGAAATGGCCTTCTCATCCCTATGAGGTGTGTCTGTCTGTCTGTCTGTCTGTCTCTCTCTATCATTTACCTACCTACGTACCTACATACCTACCTACCTATCTATAGAGAGAAAATTGTCAGCTTCTATATGAGAGAAATACAGCGAAAACAGTATCATTTGGGGAAAGCTGGGTTTCACTTAAGACAAGGGGGTGAAGACGTTTACATATAACACAAGGTAGAAAGGATTTGGCCGAGGGGGCAGTAATGGGTAGAAGAATGAACTGAAGAATGATACTGTAAAAAGGACTTAGTTTCCAATTCTGATCTTATTACCTGTGAGATTTGGCATGCCACATCACTTTTATGAACTTTAATTTCTTTGTAAAAATTGAGTTAATAAAACCTATTCATAGAGCTGTTGTAAGTAGTCAGTATTATTTAGCAACTAGTAGTATTCAATAAAAGGTGTCAGTTGATAATAATATATATGCAAGTACATTTATTTACATTTAAGTACATTATAGTATATTTATATTACAGACTTATAGTCCAGATTGGTTTAAAAACTGGTTAGATCCCACTGAGTTATTTACTTTTAAAGGATGAATTTTATGGTATGTTATTTTATCTTAATTTAAAAACTTGGTTAGATCAACAGAGTTTTATATTTTCAAGCACATGTTATAAAATGAAGCATAATTTAAAACTCCCTACCTTCCATTTTGCTAAGGATTTCAATGAGTAAATGTTTTTCATCATCAGAGTCCATTCTTATTATGATCAGCACCTGATAAAAAAAATAAGAATTATATATATGTATATCTGAATGATTATTCTTTTTCATAGTCTTGCTACAGTGACAAAATAACAAACTTAACTGGTTACATGAAACTGATGACAATAAGATTCAAAGTAAAATTTGTTTTGTAAAAGATGTCATGCTTGAAAACAAAGAAATAAATTTTGGTAAGATCAAATATTAATGAAAATATTTTGCAGTAGGGCATTCTTAACATTCTTCAAGTATTCCCTTATAAGTGATTCTATCTAGACATAAGTTGTCTCTGCCTTTACTGTTAGTGCTAAATTCATTCCAGGCAAGTGTGAATTTGTTGGAGAAAAACAATGATTTGCTGCTACACCTTCCTGTTTACCATTACAGTTTTTTTTTCTTGGTGGCGGGAGAGGGGAGTTGAGGAGGACAACAAATCAATATCAATTTTAAATTTCTTACTGACTGTTTTATTTCTTTGATAAACAAGTTACAAAGTAACTATAGAGTTGGGGATAAAAATATAGGAGGGACAGAGAGAAAAAAGAAGACCAATTTGTAACCAGATTTAGTGTAAAGCATTTGAAATGTTTTTCTGCTTGAAAAGATTTTAAAAAGCATTTTCTCTTAAATATTTATTAATGCAACTTTCGTATGCTTGAAGTAAGATGGGCAAAAATTTCCAATATAATCCAAGGCAAAAACTAAGTGCTTTTTTTGGTAGAATTATATAAGATGAGATTCTGGCTCAGTATCGAAAAATAAATTATTGCAGTTCTATTATTGGATATATGCTCATGAACTTATAAGTACCAGACAAAATTTTTGAGATTTGGAGGAGCAATCCATAGAAAATTGTGTATAATAAAAATTAAAGTATTTTAAAATTCAAGACATATGAATAATGATGTAGATCATCCTTCCTCTGGGTCTGATTTTGTTTTATTTACTTATTTAAGAAGAAAACAGTCAAAGGACCAAATAATATAGACTATTTTATAATTTCAAAGTTAAATGCAAAAATTTATCTTACATCCAAGTCTTATTTATGCTAATTACTATTATCTGCTCTATTCCAGTATTTACCTTAATTTGCTGTTTACTTTGCATCCAATTTAGTATCTGACATTGTAATTCTTGTATCTTGTAGTTGGTTTCAGGCTTTTTTTTCCTAATGAACTGTACAATTTCTAACTGCCTCCAAATATCATCCAAATAAGAGCCTAAAATACTTTTGTAGACATCTTTTGCATTTGACAAATATCCTGTTAAAAACAAAAGTGGAAAAAAATCATGACTTTTTGTTCTTTGAGAAACTCCATGGTAAAAACCTGAAAGGAAATGAATCATAATAGAGACAGTTAAAACTTCCTTTAATCCTTTTCTGATTTTGATAAAAGATATGGACTAATAGAAACCTTAAAATTGAGTGAAGCCAAAAAATATTTACCAAATATCTCTTTTTAAGCTACATAACATCAATATAACCTGGATATACTCTACATATTCTCGGAGTATATTCCATGCTTTCCTGCTTTCTGGCTTGTTATATGCTATTGCTTTCTTCCTAAACCCCAGGACCTACACTTTCATTCAAGTCCTGTGGAAATGCCACTTCAATGGAATTTTCATGGTATTTTATCTATACTGCTTTTGCATGTGATTTCTGGTTATTTGTGTATATTACTTAACAATCTCATTAGTTTACAAGCTCCTGGGATATAATCCATGATATTTATGCATAATTAATTTGTATAGCTGCTATAACAGCAGTGCTAAAATTCAGACTCACCAAGAGCAATTTTTAAACACAGAATCCTGAGACCATTCTTGAAGGTCCACGTTCAGCAAATCTAGATTGTGTCCCAGGGATTTCTCTGTTTAAAATGCTCTCCTAGTGATTCTACTGCATAGTGTGTTTTGTAAATTACTAAAGTAGAGTACCTGGCATAGTAACTTATCAGGTGTTCAATGAATAGTTAGGCAAAAATGAAATAATAAATTGACAAAATTTAATGTTTATCTTTTATATTTATATACATATTAATTCAAATGTTATATTAGTACATCTAGACTGATGGGCAATTTAGAGATTGACTTATGTTTTGTCTCCTAATCTCCAAACCTCCCTCAGATTCTCCTCACTATAATTACTTAACCTTCTGGAAGACAAACCTAATCCAGTAGCATCCCTATTTCAATGGCTTCCTATCATTGACAGAATAAGGTGTACACTCTTTTGTGCAGCTTAAAAGGCTCTTCATGATTTGGCTCTTTCTTACTTCTTCAGGCATAGCTCTTACTGTTTTCTCCCTTGTACTCTTCAATTTAGCCCCATGGAACTGTTTGCAGCATACTCACTGGGTCATTCTTCTTGGCTCTTAATTCTGCCGATAATGTCCTTTCATAATTTATTTACTTGGCAAACTCCTACTTATTTTTTTTTAAAAATATTCAGCTTAAGGGTAACTGTCTCCGTTCTTTGTGCCATTACTACATATCTCTACTACAGTACCCATTACACACTACTGAATTTATTTCTGATTTAAAGTCCAGAAGTGAAACTCTATACTTTTAACCTTGAAACTTCCAATTTGCTAGCTTGGAGGAGGAAGCAAACTGGAGGCTGGGAGAAAATACAAAATTCTGGAAGGGAGCAGGACAGGCAGCTAGACCCACATGAATCTTTCTTCTTCTGCCACTATAGAGAGAGAAAGAAAGAACAACCTAACTTGCTCTTTGATTTTGAGAGGTTTAGAGGAGTGAGAAAGCCCTCCACTAAAAATGTTTGAGGCAGCTGCGTTATTCATTCTGCCTTGGTACCCAGGGCTTGAGAAGTTAGTTTCTCAACAGAGATTTTACTTTTATAGTATTCTTCGAGGTAGCCAAATAGTAACATCAAAGTTTGATTTACTAAAAGCATTTCTTTGAGGAGCGAAAACAATTTGGTCCAAGTATGTAGCTCTCCATGGTTTCACTTAATCCTAAGGTAAATTGTAGAATACTTAAAAACAAATGTACTTTAGGTAATCCTCCATAAATATTATTTCTCTAATTCAAGGTTTTGATAAGTATTGAGCAGCAGTGAGTCACAACTGTATTCTTTCTACAGCACTGGAAGCTCAGATATTCTAGATTCTGATATTCTGCCTTTACTAAAATGCTTTAATACTCAGCCTAGCTGTAACTTAGTTATAATACATAGCCAGATAATCTAGTATAATACTTTCACTACTACTCAATACTTATCAAGAACTTGGATTAGAGAAATAATATTTGTTCGGGTCATAGATAAGAGAAAACATCTGGGTCATAGATCAGAGAAAAATTATTTTTACTTTATATTTTAAATAGGTTCTAGAAACTCTAAATTATAAAACATAATCCTATAAGCATACTATTTCTAAACAAGTCTAAATAATCCTGCAATAGGGCCCTGAAGCAGTAATGTTGTAAAACAGATATTTTAATGATTTTGATAGAAAAAATTTGCAAAATCTTAAAAATTTCCAACACATTGAAAATAGTCTTATTTTTCTTACTCAAGTAGTTGATATCCTAATTTATACACACAACTAAAAAAGAAATTGTGGAAGATCTTAACTAAATATAGTTTAGTTATATTTCATCTAGCAAAGATTCAAAGCCACAGACATTCAATGAAGACCTAATATGTATATGGCAAAATGTCATCTTATATTAAAAATTAGTACATGATAATAATTATGCACATCAAATCTGCTTAAGGCCATTAGGGTTCTATAATTCAGGCCTAGATTAGAGAAACCTAAACCTATTTTTCTAGATAATGATAGTTGTTACAGCTAATTTCTTTTAATGAGTATAAACAGAATAAAATATATATTCCATCGTAATTATGTCAAAATGTATATAATGTTTAATGTGAAAGTAAAATAAGTTACACAGTTTCTTATATGGTGCATCTTTTTCAGAAAAGTAAAAGTATTTTCAGATGACCTATTTCAATAGAAAGAGAAAGAAGATTAAAAATTTTCCCCACAAACCCAATGCTGTGTCCAAGCTACATGTTAAAAGGACATCTCTAATTGATACCAGAAGGTGTAAGAGAGCAGCATGCTTGAACGTCGTTTCTCTTTCATCATTTGTATCTAAGTAAGCAAGAACATTAAAAACATTATACATTAGAATTTTAGAATATATATCCAAATGCTTAACAATAATAGCTAACATTTATTATTGAGTGCTTACTAGGTGCCAGGCTGTGTATAAGCTGGTTATTTCATTGATTCTATAACAATAATCTTATTAGGCAAGTTTATTATGATCCTTATTCTATGGATGAGGAAACAGTCTTTATGAGGTTAAGTAATTGTCCCAGGTCGATTTGTGAATAAGTGGTGGAGGTGGCATTCAAACCCATACAGCTAACCTTAGAGCTCATATTCTTGTTGCTTCCAAAGAATATCCAATTATTTCTACTCTTGGTGGGGAAAAAGGTCAATGATTTCCAGTTATGAAGCAAGAAGAAAATTAAACTCATTATTGCCAACTGGTTAAATTAAAGATGGAAGATCATAACATAAAGCAATACCTTGAAATGGGGGTGGACACCTAGGAATATTTGTCTAAAGATGTGACTCAAGCAAGAGCTGTAAATATAGGGCAGCACAATTGTCTAATTAATGTGTCCATGTAGTTTCGAGAGCTTTTTGATGATGATAGATTGGATTCTGGTGTGAGCAAAAGTGAAACCAAGAAGACAGGATCCTAGATCCACTGCCCCAGTTTAACCAGAGAAGTTCTACTTTTCTCTGTTTTATACAGTGGGATTCCATTAAATATTTATTTGAACAGATTCCTGCTAAAATGTTTGAAAATTGCCAATCTAATAAATTTTTAGAAATTAAGAGGCAACAGGAAAACCAGTTATGGGTAGTACATGTCCAGCACCTTGAAGGACTTGTGGAAACAAGTCAATCAAGAACTGGAAGGGAAGAGAATAGAACAGGGAAACCAGATTTGATATCATTTTTCTTCTGTCCTTAGGAGTATATTTCTTACAGTGTATGTCTGAAGCTGATGAATTCTTTCAGTTTCTATATGTCTGAAAACATCTTTATTTCACCTTTATTTTTATAATATATTTTTGTCTAGTGTAGAAAACTAGGTTGATTTTTTTTCTCAGTATTTTAAAGGTGTTACTCCACTGTATTTTCACTTGCATTATTTCTGACAAGAAAACTGATATCATCCTTATCTTTGTTCCCCTTATTCAACATATCTTTATTTCCTTCTGGCTGCTCCTAAAATTCTATTTATTACTGGTTTTGAACAACTCGATTATGATATGCTTTGGTGCATCTTTATTGTGCTTCTTGTGCTTAGAGTTCATTGAGTTTCTTGGGTCTGTGGGTTTGCAGTTTTCACGGAATTTGGAAAGCTTTCAGTCATTATTTCAGTATTTTTTGTTTACCCCCTTTTTGCCTTTTCTTTGATAACTCTAATAGTACTCTAGGCTATTTGAAGTTTCGTAGCCTATTGATGCTCTTTTCTTTCTTATTTTTAAAATTCTTTTATCTACTTGTGTTTTATTTGGGATAGTTTCTATTGCTATGCCTTCAAGTTAACTACTCTTTTCTTCTGCAGTATTTAATCCATCATTAACCCCATCCAGGGCATCTTTCATCTCATACATTATAGTGTAGTCTCTAGAAGTTTGATTTGTGTCTTTTTCATGTCTCTAAATTATTGAACATATAGGATATACTTATAATAAGTTTCAGTGTCCTCTGGTGATATTAACATCTTTGTCAGTTCTGAGTTTTTGATTATCTCATTATGGGTTGTGTTTTCCTGTCTCTCAGTAATCTTTGACTGAATGCCAGACATTGTGAATTTTTCCTTTTTGGGTACTAGATAGTTTTGTATTCATATACATCCTCTTAAGCTTTGTTCTGGGATGCAGTTAAGTTCCTTGAAAATAAGTTTAGGGGAAATCATTCTCTACTAGTGAGGCAAAACTTTCCTAAGTATTGTACTCAATACCCCACAAATTTTGAGTTTTTCTAGTCTAGCTAGTGGGAACAGGCATTATTCTCTGCCCTGTGTAAATGCAGAGTACTATTCCCTCCATCCTTTCAGAGGGTTTGTTTCCATAACCTCAGGTAGTTCCCCAACCTGACATATACTCTGTGATCAGCTCTGCTGAATAGTCGAGGGAGACTCTCTACAGATCTCCGGGACTCTGTGTAAAGCTCTCTGCTCTCTAATATTCTATCCTTCAAACTCTAGCTGCTTTGGTCTCCCTGGCCTCTCAGTTCTGTTTTAACTCAGATTGTCCACCATGCTCTTCTTCTGGTATATCTGCCATGGCCTGGTGATTCTTTCAAAGTGGTAAGCTAAAGCTAAAGCAATGGTAGGGATCAACTCATTTGTTTCTCATTTCTCAGGAATCACTGTCCTTCATTGCTTGATGTCTAGGCTTTTAAAAACTGTTTTTGTGTATTTGTCTTTGTCATTTTTTTTTCTGTATTTCTGGCAGGAGGGTAAACCCAATTCCTGTTATTCTATCTTGGCCAGAATCAACTTTAATCTATTTTTTGACCTCTCTCTTTTTTGGGAGGAAACTAAGTGGTTCAGGTGCTATCATTAGTAGGGTTAATTTGGTTTCTGTAATAGGAATCTGGCAAGTAATATATGTCAATGGAGCTCCACTAGAAGCAATACCAGATGTTATTTCTTAACTTTTTCTCCTTAGTTAGCTGATCCTCCAGTATTGGTCTATGGGTGACATATATTGAATTACAGTTTTGCCTTCACCCGTAACTAATTTCTGCATTTTCTACATTAAATTTTTACTAATATGATATATAATCCATAAATTTATAGCCTTTTCAATAATGATTTTTATTTACACTCACCTTGGTGAAGAGCATCACTTATTACTTTTTCTTGTTCCTTTAAGAGAAACCTTGTTTGGTCAAAAACAACAGTGGCAAATTTCCAATTAGCAACAGGAAGAGTACAGAAGCATGCAAGCTTTTTTAAGATAGGAGTAGCTGCTGCTTCTAGGATACAGTATGCTTTGCACTGGCTATCTGCAAAAATAAAAGCATGAAAGGCAATATTTTTATAAAGATGGTGTGTTCTTGACAAACCAATTAAACATGTTACTTCATGGAAATCTGAACTCTAGCTAAATTCTTTACTGAGTTAAAAATCATGAGTTTGTATAGAGGCTTACTTAAGGAATTTTATTCTAAATAAACTAGTAAAAATGAAACACTGCCCCTGTACAATTAGTATAACTTTATGGCTACCTTGTTTATTAGAAAGTATTTATTCAATAACTAACTCAACATGGCAACTATGAAGAACCACATAAATAGAATCATATATATTTTTTCTCTTCCCTTGACTATTAACTTACAATCTTAAGACAACCAAATTTATGGCAATGACAAATTGTTTCTAGTTTTCACTAGAATATCAATGTTTAATGTATTCATCTAAAGGCCATGAATAAAATTGAACCAAAAGAATGCAAAGATGTTCAAGAACTAGTGTCATCTTTCCTTATCGATTTTGATAATGAGCATGATGTTTGTAAGTAGGCTGTTCTTTAGGAGCCAAAGTATATTCTTTATAGTGAAACAAAAATTTTAATCACTATAGGAATCAATAATAACTTATTTATATCACCCTAATAGTGTGTAAGGGAACAGAGAAAGCAACCCTTAGCAGATAATTTTTTAGTCTGGGCCAAAAGTCTGAATTGTTTGCTCTTCTCTGATGAATGTAGAGAAGCAGCGGTTTAAATGAAAGAAGAAATAACAGTGGACTGGAACAGGGCAATGGGGAGGGACAGAGGTAGTAAACAGGGCATTCCAGGGTTGGAAATAACCTGAAAGTAAGAAGAAAATACATGGAAAATGAGGTATATTTTAGAGACCCAGGAAAAGTCTTTCAAATTTACTTAATTTGATTGTATCTTAAAAGCTTATAGCATACCTGATGCTTGAATTTCAATGACATTATCTATTCTCTTTTCTTGATTTATTTTCTCTAGAGTTTTATTAGTACAAACAATAGGACTTTCTTCTGGAAGAGTTGAAGAATGTTCTTCTTCATCTTGATATTCTAATAAAAAAATTTGCATTGTTCAGAAGAAACTTAATGTTGCTTTACTTAAATGCTTTCTTCTATTGTGATCGCCATTGTTAAAATTCTTTGAAACCTATCAGTATTAAGTTGAACTATTCAGGTCAATGAATCTAACACTGCACTAGGGTAGGAAGCTGAGTGGTAATAAGGGAAAGAATGTGGCATCAGATCAGTGTTTCAATCTCAGTTCTGACATTAGTCTCGGTTTTCTAATATATAAAATATGGAAAAATATACCTACTTTGAATATTGTTATAAGGATTAAACAAGTACAGTTCCCAACACCTAAAAAAAATGTACTGTTCTACTTTATTTCATTTCTCTATGACTTTCCACATACCCTTTCTTCTCTATGTCATGAATCTATCCTAATCAGCTCCCCTCCCACCACCATGGGGAATCCTGTCCCAGTCCGATATAGTCTGGAACTAGGTAGGTAACTCTGTGTAGTTCTGGTGTTTAGTTAGCAAGCCATTTGGCTCTCAGACTAAGATCCTTTCTCCAACTTAGTCTTTATTAGTAAAAGAGATAATATTTTGGTATATATTTTACTTCTTGTCTTATTTTATAATTGATTCAGGGGCAAGATCTTGTATACATTAATAGTACATAGAACAGTAAGACCTAAATATGCTCTAACTCTCATATATAAATGTTTTTGTACTAAAAAATATTTTTGTACTTATTTCATCTGGGTAACCTGTGTCAAACATGTTCTACAACACAGATTTTCTTTTTTTACTAGAAGTAAAATGTTATTATGACACATTACACTACCTTTGATGTGTTTATAAGCAGTGAATGTAAAATAGTTACAATAGAAACTCTTTGGTAAAATAAAAACGAGTAGTAAGTAATCAACTAGGCAAAGTGTTCTTAAATACACATTAAAATATAAGTCAAAATACTAAGATAAAAATATTGGCTAAAAGAGAAAGAAGAATGCAGAACGATCAACAAAAGTTAAAAATATTATGATTCTGTATGGCCAAGTTGTAGAAAGTTTTACAAATAATGACTTTTCTTATAAGTTCAAATGCACCTTTTAATTTGCTTGAAAACCTATATTTCTCCATATATCTATATACATCTATCTCCATACACAATAAATATCATGAATCAATGATGTTTTCTTTGACTTTGAAAAATAATATATTCTATCTAGATTTATTTTTTTTTCTTTCTATAATAAATTATACATTTAGTCCTTGAAGCTATCATATCTATGCCAAAATATTACTAAATTACCCACCATCTTTCTCATCAATGTCTGTGACTTCAGTCTTTGAGGTGCAAGTTTGTTTATTTCGCAGCATCATAAAGTCATTCAAAAGGTCTAAATTACTCTCCCGTTTTTTACCATGTTTATAAGACGCTTTTCCAATTTTTGAAGAGGGAGATGATTCAGTAGATAGTACTGTACAATCAAGTTGCAAGTAATCGTTATTTTCTTCATTTTGTATTATTCTGTAAACTAGTTCTTGATCAATTTTTGTTTTTTCTTGTTGTTTTGGACTTCTAAGAGAGATATATTCATCAGAAAAACACAGGTCTGGCACTTCTTTTATTGGAGATGGACTTTTTTGTGGAAGTGATAAATTATCACTTATAGATTCCTCATTAATAAGTTCAATAGGTGAGGAAATACTTGTATGGTCTAGCCATGCTGAAAACAAAAAATAGAAAATATCCAAATGACTTCCATACCTAAATAAGTATTCTACTAGAGTATTAGGATAACTTTGTGAGTTTTTATTAATGTCATTTGATTCTTAGGAGTACTTTGTTTATTGCTTTGAAAATCAATATTTGATCTGAATAAAATACATTTTTTTTAAAGAATAAAAACCCAGTGTATCTTTTTCTCACTATCAAAGCTAGATTTCTAGGCAAAAAAGAATTCCAGAAAAGCCTTATTGCCAATAGGCTTATTGTAAGTCATATCCTTGGAGGTAACAGTTACTCTAAGGGACAAAAACTTACATACCAAGCAAGCCACAGACTGAAAGAAAATACTTGCAATACATATACTTGAAAAAGGTCTGTATCCAAAATATACAAAAAACTCTTATAACTTAACATTTAAAAATAAAGCCAATTAATAATTTGACAAAATGTTTGAACAATACTTCATATAAGATATATACATGCTGCAACATGAACGAATTTGAAAACATGCTAAATGAAAGAAGCCAGTCACAAAAGACTACATATTGCATGATTCTAGTTACATGAAATGTGCAAAATAGGCCAATCTATAGAGACAGA